>NC_056734.1:305647890-305701862 GCF_019279795.1 Protopterus annectens
GTGGCAGCATGTAGTTATCAAACTATAGAACCCCTGGGAATTTTGGCTAGGATCCTCTATGGTCTGCAGGACTGCAAGCCTGATACGTACCTAAGAAATCAATATAATGTGATTGAGTCTTAAGGGCAGGTCTTGCCTACTAAGTCTGGTGGACTTCTTTGAGAAGGTCACCAAAGCAGTAGGCAAGGGAAAAACAGTGGATACTGCCTACCAAGCCCTGGTCAAAACATTTTACCCAATTCTCTACTCAGGCATTAAAGACAAGCTCATGAAATTCAATATAAACACCCTCTATCACCTACCGGATGGCAAGCTGGCTCAAAGATAGGACCAAAGAAGTTAGGCTAGAGGAGTCTAACTCTAGAAAGAAGCCAGTCACTAGTGAAGTTTTATTTAATATTATTTATTTATTTATCGACATCTGTTGACCGGGAAAGTCCACTGGGTCAGAATCCATTTTCAGTGGAGGCCCGGAGAGAAAAGCTCCACAGGTAATCAAATATTGTAGAGAACAAACATAGTGATCTAAAAAGAGCAATTGTTTATAATTATTTACTACCACAACATAGGATCACTTGGAGGACATTTCTGATTGGTCTTACCTATCACATGGCTGATAATTGTATATTAGTCCTAGTGAGAATAACTGTGATCATACCATAGATAATTTGAGGGGACCTTATAAGGGATGCAGCATTTAGAATTGCCTCTATCCATCAGTTGTATGGGGGCAATCCTGGAGTACATTTTCTATTACTCATCCTTAGATCCAAGTTGCACTTGAATATGGACAGATGAACTTTGTGGTAACCTCTGTGATATATTTCATCTATCCACAACATTCAGTTTAGATACCTGGACTGAGTATTTCTGATGCCGTTTGACTTGCTGATGTTCAGTAGGTCCATCTGTATTAGGTCAGAGGATGCCTTGTATACTAGACATGTCACCTCTAAGCACTCTGTAGGATACTAAGTATAGTAATAAATCTTTGAGGTGGTCCATGCAAGACTAGGACTTGTATCCTTTTAGTAAGGTATCTCTAAAGGTTTTCCAATTGTTACATGGGGATGGACAGATACATGCCAAAGTGGGCATTATACAAAATGATTGACCTAATGAGAGCTTTGTAAAGGGGGGCAACAACATCTCTAGATCTAGTCACAATCAATTTGTGTATAAGCCATGCAATATAGAAAGGCTTTCTTATGACTCTGGGCACATGCTGCTCAAAAGTTAGGTCACTGTACACACAAGTTACTAGTGTTCCAGATACAGATTTGCTGTATCCAGGACTGTATGTAAGCTTCTGAGCCCCCCAAGCCTTTCTGTGTTGTAGGGAAGCCTTCTAACTTATCAGTGGGAGTGGTAAGCACTAGGTAACCTGTCTACCACATAAGGAGTGGTTCTGGCCCTGAAATTGTAGTTACTGGCCGTTTGGGCAATCTTTTCCATCTCTCTCAATTTTCTGATTTGAAAGCCTGCATTTGCACTTGTTTCTGTCCTGTAACGTAGACACTAGTCAGTGCAGATACAGATTCATAGTTTTAGCACTTAAATTTGCTTATTCATACTCAGCACTTGTTCAGAACTTGCAAGCACTAAATAAGCTACTAATTACTATAGCACTCAACCTTCCTCATTACCTAGAGGAAAACAGTTTTTGTACTTACTTTTTTCACTTGATAACCAAAACCAAAGCAACGGAAGTGGAACAAAATACGCCAGCTATGAAATTCCACAAAAGATGTTTTAATGATGCTGTAAAATATCCACGATATGTTTTAAAATGATTGTGTTTTAATGAGTGTAATTAATATTAATGAGTGGTGACAAGCCTGATTTGTTCATATAAAATGCACTTTATCAACATAGGTAGAAATATTTTAAAAATATATATAAATGTCATTAATTTTAATGAATATTTGTATCTGATGAAGTCCAACTGGATTTGTGGACGAAAACGCAGAATGTTGTAAGAGCGTTAATGTATGTGGAGATCGTGGATATTTTAGAGCATCATTAAAACATCTTTTGTGGAATTTCATAGCTGGCGTATTTTGTTCCACTTCCGTTGCTTTGGTTTTGGTTATCAGTTGTTTTTGAGCAGTGGTGGTGCTTTTTACAGTTACTTTTTTCACTTGCTTAGAGAAAAACAGCTCTTGTACTCACTTTCCTCACTTATCTAGAGGAAAATAGTTTTTTTACTCAGGCATGTCCAAGGGTCAGCTCCCAGTGTTCTCTCCTGTCTATCTGATGAATCTGGGCATCTTGAGGCAATGTAGAAACTGCCTCATGTACACAGACAACCCTCTCCTCCTGCCACCCAACACTACAACCTGTGAGAGATGCACTTATCTAGACAAACTGAAGGTAAAGCGCTCTCCAACCAAGACTGAACTTGACAATCTTAAAGAAGGTAAACATTTGAACCACACCAAATTCATCACATAGTCTCACTAAATCTACACCACCAAAATCCAGACATAGTAACACAAAAACATTCGCGGAGGCTCTCAATAATAATCTGTCTAAGCAACAGAGAACTCCAAAGCAGAAACGCAAGCATCCCCCATCCCCCAACACAACCCAAATGACACATAGCCCACAGACTCAGTATGCCACTCAACCACAGCCAATAAGTCAAAACAACGTACCCAACACACTAGTCATAGGTGACTCTATAGTCAGGCACAATGATGTCCCACTCATCAGGCTAAACAAGTAGAAGGTTGCTGTCAGCTGCCTGTCAGGTGCCAGGATCATCTGCCACATAACCCACACACTCAGGTCACTCCACAACAATTACAAATATGACTTTGTCATTGTCCATATTGGTGTGAATGACCTGAGACATACCTCCTTGGACTACATGAAAAGAGACATGGAAGAGATCTCCGATCTTGTAGCCCAGGCAGGTATGACCCTAGCCCTGAGTAGCATTCTGCTATCACCCCAAATGATACCGCAGTACAAGGACAAAATGATTGACTTCAACAATTGGCTAAGCATCTGGTGTCATTCTAAGGGGATCCAGTATCTGTCTGCTTGGGATGACATGGTTGACAGACCATGATGCTTTGCCACACCTGTCGCCCCTGGGATTCCGGATACTGGCTAAGGCTCTTGCTGACCCTATAGTGCCTTTTTTAGGCAAGGTTCAAATGACAAATTCACCACCATAACAGGAACAGGCAAGCAAAAACTGAGGGTAATGCTACTCAATGCTAGAAATCTAAATCTCAAAATGCACTCCCTCAAGGCACTCCTTAAAATGGAGAACATTGATATTTGTGCAGTGACTGAGACCGGGTTCAAGGCTCCAGAGAGCACCCCTGCACTACCAGGCTATAACTCATACCACACTTTTCGGCCATGTAACCTGGACCGAAACACGAAAGGCGGAGGTGTGTCCATATTCATTAAAGATATACACACCTCCAGGCTAGTTGCACAGCATAATGCATCTGAGCTAATACAAGTTCAACTAACTCTGGGCAAAACTGCAATCCAAATTGTAACTTGCTACAGATCCTCCACCATGCCCCAGGATTCCCACTCTTCTTTTCTTGATGTACTGGAAAATACCCAAATAATAGGCGACTTCAACTACCCCACCATTAACTGGGAAAACTACTCGTGTACCAACTCCTTAGCTCAATGCTTTCTGGAATTCATAAACTCCAATGCCCCAGATCAACTTATCCACACCCCCACCAGGGGCAATAATATCCTAGACCTAGTCATTGCCAGCATGAGTGACCAGTGTTCCACACCTGAAGTCAACTCCTCATTGGTCCGATCTGACCATAAGCTAATCACCCGTGATATCCACATCCCACCCCACCCCCCATTAAGGAAACCATGGTAAAAATTTTCTCCAAAGCCAATTTCATCCTACTTAAGACAGAAGTGGTGACCTTCATGACACCCATGCAGATGGACAATACAGTTACAACTGCTGAATCCTACACAAATGCACTCCATAAGCACTCACATGAGTGCATGGATCTTGCTATCCCAAACAGAACCAAGACGCTATCCTGCAAAAAAAGGAAGCCAATCTGGTGGTCTCCTGCCATAAACAAACTGTACAACAAAAGGAAGAAACTGTTGCAAAAGAGAGAAAAATCCCATGAGTGGAGGAGCTCCCTGGTCAGCCTCGATAAGAAGCTGAGATCCCTTATAAGATCCTCCTAAGGTAGCTTCGAAAACAAAATCATCACTAATTCTAAGGACAACCACAAAACATTCTATAGCTATGTCAAGAATCTCGATAGCAACACCCAGATCTGCTCTGAGTTACAGCACAAAGGCACAAAAATTACAGAACCAACTGATATTGCCAACATCCTGGCAGATAGGTTCAGTGCTAACTTTACTCCCCCCCCCACCCCCTAAAGGGCCCATATCTATACAGGCAGAATGCAGAGTCCCTGTAATCACAACTATGCAGGTAAAAGCTGCACTCTTTAAAGCCAAAAACACAGCATCCATGGGACTGGACAACATCCCAGGCTGCATTTTACACAAACTTCAGAATGAACTTGCTCCCCACTTAAGCACCATGTTCAATAATAGCCTCACATCAGGCTTTGTGCCCACTGAATGGTGCAAAGCAATAGTTATCCCACTTCACAAAGGGGGAGCCACCACTGATCACGGGAACTATCGCCCTGTTAGCCTGATGAGCCTGTTCTGCAAGGCCATGGAACGTATCATCATGGAACTCATAAACAAAGACATTGGTAGCCTCCAAACTCTGAATCCCACCTAGTTCAGGTTTGTGAAAGGCAGATCATGCCTCCTGAACCTGATTGACTTCTTTGAGGCAGTCACCAAAGCCGTAGATGAGGGTAAGGTAGTTCACACAGCCTATCCTGACCTCGCTAAGGCTTTCAACACCCTCCCCCATTCTGGAATTATAGCTAAACTCACTAAACTAGGTATAAATCCCTATGCCACAAGATGGGTTGCCAACTGGCTCACTGACAGAACCCACACTGTAAAAGTTGCAGACTCCAAATCTGACCTCAAAGCAGTGACAAGTGGAGTACCACAGGGTTCTGTCCTGGAACCTCTCCTGTTTGGTATCTACTTTTCTGAAGTACAGGCTAACACAGAAGGCCTCTGGCTAATGAAGTTGCAGATGACTGCAAACTAGGAGCTATAGTCAATTCCCCAAATGATGTAGACATCCTACAGAAGGGCCTCACTGAGACAGATGCCTGGTGTCAGAGCCATGGCCTCAAGCTCAATGCCAAAAAGTGCAGTGTCATCCCCTTTGGTAAAAACTCTGTACCCATGAACTACCACACAGGCAGCAATCTATGTAACACCGAATTGGTGCTAAGAGAGCTTGGGACCCAGGTAGACAGTATTCTCTCCTTTGATATTCACATCACCACAGTATTCAGGAAGTCCTTCTACTTGGCACATCTCATCATAAAAGGGTTCTCATCCAGGAAAAAAGAGGTCATTGCTCCCTTCTACTCGACACTCATTAGACCCATTATAGAGTACAATGCCCCTTTTGGAATGTACCTCACAAGGCATCTGCAGCAGCTGGAAAGGCCACAGAAGTACCTCACTAAGAGGATTACTGGCCTCAAACAAATTCCCTACACTGACCACCTCAAAAAACTCCAGCTTTACTCTGCAGCATATCGCCTACTCTAAGGTGATCTCTGCCTAACATATAAAGCTATGTCAAACCCAGAGCTGTTGGACATGCTACACCTAAAGAAATCCCATTCCTTCCGAGCTACACACTCTAGGGACCTAAACCTTGTCACCACAATAAATAGGACATGCTGGAGGGATCAATTCCTGTCCCAGAGACTTCCCATCCTCTGGAACAGGCTATCCATCTATGTCAAGCAAAGGTCTTCATTAGCACTCTTCAAGAAAATTCTTGATGAGTGGATGGGAAATAGGAAATACACCCCGGGGATCATTTCTCTGTCTCTGCTCGACAGTGGCACAGGAAAATAACTTTCTTGGGTGGCATAAGCCAGAGAACCTTGTTGGCTAGGCTTACGTATGCCCTTGGGCTGATAGCCTAGTACCTACCTATGAACCTATAAGTTCCCAAATGCCAAACAATTGGGTCAGTTCTCAGAGGGCATTGTCATGATTTTGGTACTAGTTATTATTTGGGACTGACCTTCCTGCATGATGGTTAAGTCATTTGGTGATTCAATAACTGCTCCTAGCTTGCAGTCATCTGAAACCTAGCCAGCCAAAGCCCGTTGGCATTTCCTTTTACTTTTGAGATGTATATGCCAAACAGAAAAAGTCTCAACAACGAACCCTGGGGGACTCCATTGGTGATTGGTCTCTTCCCCTATTTTGATCTCCTGCATCCTGTGAGCAAGTTGGCAATCCAGCTAGTGATGCGAGTGTTTTCTCCTACATTATTCATCTTTTGTACTATGCCTGAGTAGGGGGTTGTGTCAAAAGGCTTGACCAGGTCAAGGTAATGTGGTGTGAACTGTTTTACCTTCATTCATTGCTTTGGTAACAAGAGTAAAGCTTAAAAATCGCCTATGATTTTGAGCCTTTCACACTTTCCTCTGGGCTGTTTTCAAACACATTTTAGGGCCATGCATACATGTATGCATTCTTTGATTCACCTTCCTGATTGTATTAAATTATATTCCTTGTACAATCCAGCACCAGTTGTTAGAATTTGTTTTAAATTTGTAGTTTTGAACAGTCTTCTATTAAGCAATGAAACAAAATGTATGAACCAATAATGACAAATCTACCCATTTCAGAAAATTTCAACCATAAAAGGCCACTCAAACGTCTGCCATTACAATCCACCAATATCAGTAAATATGGAAAATCTCTGCAGAAGTAAGTCATCTAAATAATTCCACATTAAAGGGATCTGTAACTAATGAGGAGGTTGCTGCTAGGAAACAACTTTACATTTCATTGTTTTATCTACAAATAAAGTGGCTATTGCTCTTGAAGAATAAATTAACTATGTTACATTAAAAAATGATAAGCTTGTAATATTGCAATAGGGAATGGATGGCAAACTGATAACAGGTTCATAGTTACTAGGTAACTCCTCCAAAGGAGGACATTCACAAGACTGCAGCATCCACCCCCTTTAAAGTACAGCACAGAACAGTATCAGCGATCCATCTACATGCTGTGGAAGTAGAACCCGCAGCCTTTTGCATCAAAAGTAAGGCTACTACCTGTTGTGCTGCTAACAATGCAAACAGACTTGGAATAAGCAGCACTAAATTATCAGCTCCTTGTAAAATTTTTTATTTATTTAAAAGGAATGCCCAACTTGGAACAAAGGCAATTTTCAGCAGAGGCCCAGGGAGAAATGCTCCAGACACATGTCTTTGTAACATGGGAGGAAACTGGAGCATCCAGAAAAAACCCACACAAACAGATGGAGGACCTATAGACTCCAGACAAAAGGTACCCAAGCCAAGAATCAAACCAGAGAACCTCTTGCTGTGCAGCGACAACTAACACTGCACCATCCAATTGACACAACTAAACCTCTCAATTTCACAGTAGAAGAAATCTGGGCAAAGCCAAAATTTATTTGGGTGGGCAAAGGCCCAAAATCAGGGACACATTTTAAATATTGCTTGTATAATCTTAGAAAGTTGCTAAAATAGTGTTTTATGTTACCATGTGTTTTCAAAAAAAGATAGGAAGACTGAATGTTTTGTTACCATGTGTTTTCAAAAAAGATAGGAAGACTGAAACTTAAAGGGCTATCATTATTTACAGAATTCTGTTCTCACTGATTTGCCAGAAAACCACAAATTTTAAGAGGAACAGACCAAGGTATGAGCCAAATATTTTGTGAAAATCTAGACAGTTGAGACCTATGGACTAAAATCCCTGAATTGCAAGTGGTGGTGTGGGTAGAAAATGGGGTTTGAGCCTCAGAAATACTAACTGGGGCATTTTACACACTCACGCACATGCACACACACACACACACACACACACACACACACACACACACACACACACACACACACACACACACACACTAAATTTCTTCTTAAACTGGATGATCTGTCAACAGGTGCACAGACTAAACTTCACGTTACTGTGAATGATCTGCCAAAATACCACACACACCAAACTTCTCCTTACTGTGAATGATCTGCCAACAGACACACACTCTAAACCTCTCTTTACTGTGGATGATCTGCCAACAGACACACACACACACACACACACACACACACACACACACACACACACACACACACACACACACACACACACACACTAACCTCTCCTTACCATGGATGATGTGCCAGCAGGCTTGATGTGATCAGGTAGTTATTTCTGTGCACTTTTGTGTTTAAATAGCATGCGATGCACACATGAGTCCTTACAGGTCTTGCAGGTGTAAAAGTGTGTGTGTGTGGGGGGTGCTCCCTCCCCTTCACCCTATGCTTTCAGCACCTATGAGAACAAATACAAAGTGAAAGAGATATAAGGCTCAGTGCTAAGGCTGCTCCTTTTTGGGATATACTTTTCTGAAATCAAGGCTAACATCAAAAGATTTAGGCTGACCAAGTTTGCAGATGACTGCAAACTAGCTGCAGTCATCAAATCCCCCAAAGACACTAATATCCTCCAAGAAGGCCTGACATGCTAAAAAATTATGCCAGAACAATGACCTAGCAGCCAATGACAAAAAATACATAATAATTTCCTTTGATAGGATGGTTACCCTGGATACAATCCATATTGATAATTGATAATATTTCCCTAAGAGGAGAACCAGTGGACAGGAATTTGGGAACACATTTAGACAGTGACTTGGCCTTTGAACATAGTGAGTCTAGTGTAGTAAGGAAATCATTCTATGCTGCACTACCTGTAAGTAAGGGTATAGCATCTAGGACCAAAGATGTCCTTTTTCCTCTGTTTTTGTGGTTCACTATTATCCCATTGCAGACACAGGTTGTCGGATGCGCCTTTGTCGAACAGTAAAGCGCAAAAAGGCAAAATAGCGAGTTTTCTTTTTAGCAAATTCTTTCCCTGGGAAAGAATTAATTTGGCCCCTTTCACTACTTTGCCTTTTCAGCACTGTAGTGCGATCTCAGAGTTGGTATATTTAAGTGGGGGGGGGGTGGGGGCATGGGGGCATGGGGATGAAGCCCCCCACATTAAGTAATATTTTACTGTTTTTTTTTTGAATTTTTGTTTCAAAACAGCGATTGTTTTCCATTGGAAAATAATCGCTGTTCTAAAGTTTCGACGTTGTAAGCTTTCGCTTACATTGGGTCAATTATCAGCTTGACCTTCCATACCCATGCCTACATATACCCCTTAAAATAACTTTAGGGTATCAAAACTTGTCAGATGCATTTGGGAAGCATAGATAAGCTTAAAAAGTCCCCCACCCCCACTCCCAGGGATATTAGCCTAGTAATTGCCTATGAATCTGTGGGCTGTCTGTCCATATAGGAGTAAGGAGAAAACCACCTCTAAGATGCAAAATTCAAAGGATGTTATGTCAGTCTGTCAAATCTCATTTAGCAAAATTCAAGAAATCAAAATTAGGTTATAATGGAGACATTTTGTACTGCAAACATCCATCACCTGCTGAGCCTTCATCTTTGGCTTATCTGTGTACTTCCCAAGCATTATGCATAAATTACACTGTAGTATAATACAATACAGAAGTAAAAAGCAAAATTGCAATTTGTGAGAGGCTGTTTAGGCAGACAAACTCAATACAGAGAAACAATACTGATATTATTGCAACATAAGGTTTAAATAATAACAAATTAGTTTATGGCATAGCAAACTGAAAAAGCCACAAGAAAAAAGGTAATAAGCTATGCACTCTACAATGTCAACAAGTATCCAAAAAAGGTTCAGAAAGCACTAAACTGAAAATGTGGTACATTATAATATCCACTTTTTGCCCTTTTCTCTATTCTGACAGTTCATCTGGTAGGGTCTATATTAGAACACCGAAGTTTCAAAACTTTGAGTGTTCTAATATCGCACCCTAGTCAATGGAAATTTAAAACATTGAACATACAGAACAGCAGATTTTTTCCTAGGGAAAAAATTTGCTGTTCCAAAACACATACACCCAACACAAGCACACCAAACAAACAGCAATCCACACACATACACCTAAACTCTTACCTCTAACCCTACACTAAACTATACATGCACCACTAACTATCCACTTACCTTAACCCAAACCCTAACCCTAAGGCCCGTCACTATCACACAGTCACCTCACCCGCACCCTAACCCTAACCCTAACTCACCTACCCTGCCCTAACCCTCACGTCCACACAAATGCACACTTCCCTGACCCGCACCCTAATCTTAACTCACCTAACCCGCCCTAACCCTCACATCCACACAATCACACACTTACCTGAACCAGACCCGTAACTTTCCACCACAGCACTGAAAATACCAAAGCAACAGAAACGGACAACCACATTCTTTCCCTAGGAAAACATTTGGTTTTCTGTTTGTTCGATATTTTCAGCGTTCGGTGAAAACAGGTCGATATTAGAACACTCGAAGTTTTGAAACTTTGGTGTTCTAATATAGACCCCCATCTGGTACTTTGACACATTTTGTATTTCTTGCCATTGCATTGCTCATGATATTTAATATGTTATACGTTGATATTTCTTGTATATTCTTGCCAAGATATCTCAAGGCATGATGCCTATGAAGGGCCCTTGGACCAGTGTATCTACCTGACAATGAGATATAAAAATAAAAATAAAAATCATCCTTTTAGGCAATATGCTGCCAAGAAGTAAAATTAGTGTGCCTTTGATAATCTGACTGTACCAAGTCTGTGGTTACACATGACCCACAAATATCCTTCTGCATCTAGTTCTTGACAAGTGAATAGTACAAAATGCAGGTAGGCCCAGAAGGGTTAAATAAACAGTTAAGAACCAGCTGCACTTATCCAAAGAGTTTACTGCAATTGTAATACAGTCCACAAAAAGCTGTAGCTACACTAAAGATACATTAAATAATGGTAACCTCCCGGATACTATATTTCTTTGCAAGTGAATGTCAGGTAAGACAGGTTAAATCCATGGACTAGAAAGTTGGCAAGGACAATATCAAAAACTAGAAACATAAATGGATAATAACAGCAGAACTGCCCGTGTTTGTTATTCTGAAGGGCAGGGCTAAAAGACCAGGCATGATGAAACACCACACTAAAAAAGTAAAAAAAAATACAGTATTAGACTATAAATAAAGCCAAGCACATACTGATAAATGAAAAGAACAAAATGATTAGCAAATGCTACAGCCCTAATCCAGGACTTAGGCAACTCAGTGATAAAATATAATGATGAAAAGTCATAGAATAACTTTACGTGCAAAGTACTGAGAGTACAAAAGCAACAATACCATGTAATGCTAATTGAGGTTGCCTTAGACAACTAAATGACACCAACTTGAATATAGCAAGCTAATTGTTATGTTACAGTTATTATAAAAATTAAATTCCACATTCATGAAATGATATTTTAGAATTATTCCAAAGATATTTCTGGTTGTTACCATGATTCCATAATAACTAATGATGCATTTGTTTATAAGCAAGGTAAAAAATGTCAAAGAAACTGAGAGATGAGGGCAAGTAATTCTGACATGTTTAGTTAAATTTAATCACTGGCCAGCAAAGAAGACATTTAGGAAGCCTGAAAGAAAATCAGTTAAAAAAGTTGAAGAGAAAAATATTGATTGGGAAGGGTCCTACAACTGTTCAGCAAAAAGCAGTTCAAACTGCAACTTTGGTACAAGAGATGGCATCCAATAATTTAGAAGAAAAATAAATCAAATGTGCACAGTTATGATTAAAATAAAGTAAGCATTGAAGAAGTATATTAACTCAAACAACAAAAGATTTGAAAAATGGAAGAAGCTTTAAACAACTATTCAGAAAAACTGATAAAACTGCAAAAATCAGAAGTCAAAATAAGGAAAAGGCTGGGTGAGTATGAGACTTCTCAAGACCCCTAATATAAACAGGCTATATAACAAGAGAAAGAAACTAATTTCCAAGAACAAAAGGCAGCTGGCTCAGCAGAGGAAGAATTTATCTCTAGAGGAAACAAGCAAATTACAGATCTTGTCAAGTCCTCCAAAGCTAATTACACAGCAAAAAAATTACACAGCAAAAATAGCTTCCCTAGCTAAGGATAGTTACAAGGGATTCTTTAACTACATCTGAAATCTAAAAGACAATACCCAGCTATGCGATGAATTGGTTGTGGATGGCACCACCCATATTCAACTGGAGGTAATAGCCAACCTGCCAACCAGCCAACCTATCTGACAGGTTTGGAGCAAGCTTCACCCCTCCAGCCCCTGCAGTTATCCCCCAAAGTATACCTGCCAACATTCCTCAGCCTATTACCTCAAGAGAGCAGGTCATCTCGCACAAAACCACAGCATCAATGGGACCAGAAAACATTTCAAGTTCCATTTTAAACAATTTAAAACATGGTCTAGCAGATCCCCTTGGATCCCAGTTTAACCACAGCCTGCAAACTGACTATGTTAAGGTGGAATGGAGGACAGCAACAGTAATCCCACTGCACAAAAGGAGAGTGTCAACTGATTCTAGGGATTATAGGCCCATAAGCTTGACTAGCCTCATCTGCATGGCCATGGAAAGAATCATTATGGACCTTATTAACAAGAACATAGGTAATCTCCAAACTCTGGACCACCTGACGCCATTTAGATTTGTTAAAGGTAGATCATGCCTGTTAAACATGGTTGACTTCTTTAAAAAAGTCACCAAGCCCCTGGACAAGGACAATGTAGTGCATACTGCCTATCTTGACCTAGCCAAGATATTTGACACAATCTTCCACTCAAGTATTATAGAGAAACTGTCCCAGTTGAGAATTAACCACAGCATTACCAGATGGGTAGCCAACTGCCATACCAACAGTATACATACTGTTAAAGTGAATGACTTCACCTCATGCAAAAGAGCAGTCACCAGTGGGGTACAACAGGTTCTGTGCTAGGCCCCTTACTTTTTAGAATTTATTTCTCAGATGTCCAGACAAACTTGGATGGTCTGTGGCTGACCAAGTTCATGGTTGATTGCAAATTGGGAGCAATCACTGAGTCCCCCAATGATGTTAATATACTGCAGATAGGGTTAACACAGACAAATGACTGGTGCCAATGCCACAGATTAAAGCTAAATACAAAAGAATGCATTATTATTTCCTTTGGGAATGCTGACATCCCTGTTAATTACATTACAGGCAGCACTCCAATAAGTGTAGACCCAGTTCATAGGTTCATAGGTTCATAGGTTGGTGCTAGGCTGTCGGCGCTAGGGTCTATACAGGCCTAGCCATAACAATTCCCTGGCTATGTAATCTGGATACTCAAGTTGATAGCAACCTGAACTTTGATGACTACTTATTCACAGTAGTAAGGAAATCCTTATATGTGGCACATCTTATGAGTAAAGGCATCACATCTAGATTTAAGTATATTATAATTCCATTATACACATCTCACATCAGACCAATAACTGAGTACAATGCTCCCTTTTGCATATATCTCACCAGATATCTGCAACAATTGGAGAAACCATAGGTTTCGTACCAAGAAACTAAACAAAACTAGTCTTTCACTGAAAGACTAAAAGCCCTGTCACTGTATGTCTGTCTGTTACAGGTTGCTAGGAGGTAACCTGTACCTGGCTTACAGGGCAGTCTTTTACCCACCCCTGATGGAAATGCTATACATTCATAAATCAAACTGCATGAGGGTCATTCACTCCAGGGATCTTAACCTAGCCTCTGACATGAACAGGTCATGCTGGAGAGATAGATATATCTCCCGGAGACTGCCACTTTTCTGTAACAAGCTTCCAATGCATGTGAAACAGAGCACCTCCTTGACACTCTTCAAATGCAACCTAGATCAATAGATGGGTGATCACAAATTCACTTCTGCGGTGGCACCCATGCCCCACCTGGACAGAGGAAGTTGTTATTAACTATCATAGACCCGTACCTCTGTATATTTCACTCACCTAACCACTGGCAATTGGGGCAAATCAGGATAAATATAGCTAGGCTTGTAAATACTCTAGAGCCATTAGTCTAGTAACCTTCTATGAAACTATGAACCTATAAGAAGAGCTGTTTCAAAAATCTTAGCGTTATCAGACAGAGCATACAAAGAAAAACTAAAATTTGATTATGCACCAGAGATCTGGAAGGAATAGACTGCATTAATTTTATGAAAGTACAGATAAGCAGCTGAACTGGTATTCCACAACAGGATTTGCTAACTGAAAGGATGCATTGCATGCATGCTCCAAATCTGGCCATGAGAAAACAGCCAAGACCTGTATTAGTAAAGATGTGGTCATGCCAGAAAAAGAGTTGACTTGACAAAACTGTGACAAAAGGGCAAAGTATTAAAAATTGGAGACAGTAGAGTGTTTATGGGAAATGACTATTGACTGTACACCAGGCAGAATAAAAAGTAAATTTATCCCTGCAATCAGAGAATGTTGAAAGGCAGCTGTGAGATTCAAGTTGCTGTATCCAGTTTTCTTCAGAATATTTTTCCTGAAGGATCCAAGTCATTTTTTATAAAAAAACTAAGGAGGAAATACAAAAGTTTGACAAACAAAAGATGATTTTGCTTGTTATTGTTCAGATAATAAAGCTCATAGAGAGACTCTGCAAGCAACACCATTTTTAATATTCCAAAGAAAAATGCTTGAGAGACAGAAAAAAACACACAAGTTGATAAGAAGAATCAGGAGTATCTTGGACTTGAACCAGAGTCTAGGGTTGGGAGATGAATATGAGCAACATTGAATATGAGAATATAAATCTTCAATCACATTTGTGTAGTATGGATTTACAAGAAAAACTGGTGAGAAAGGTTGGACTTCTATCGACTTTGTTAGTGTTTTGGGGGAACTAAAAGTCATATACCCAACTTCATGTCATTAAACTTGGGAAGGACATTAAAATAAAAAAAGAAGAAAAAAGAAGAGTGACTGTAAGTAAAAAAGTTTTTGTTCTTAACCATATTTGTATAAAACATTTCATGATATAAATTGCATGGTGTCTGGCAGTTGACTTAAAGGATTAATTAGCTGTTAAATAGCTATTTACTGTGGTCCAGAAGTACATGGATTGATTCCCTCAGCCTCCACTGCCTAACTGTGTGTCTCTGAGCAAGTCATTTTTACCAGAAGCTGCTCCTAGGCTTAGTGTGAAAAAGGTATATGGAGATCACTGCTGCAGTGTTTAAAATAAATACAAACAAATAAATGTTACATAGTAAAGCATTTTTCAGGGAATGTTGTATGTGGTAAAGATACTAACATAAACAAATACTTTTTTCTTTTTTTAGTTTTAAGAAATGTAGGTATTAGCATGTAAAAAGAGAGGAAATGATGAACAAAAGCATGCTCAAGTTAATATTCTTTTATCTTAGTCTGTTTGCATGGAAGATGGGGTGTAAAGTGCTTTGACTATAATATATGTAGAGTTGAGATGTTTTCTTTTACTTTTGCATTGGAGAAAGTCTGGATTAATGCCCTTGGTTTAACTTAATAACAAGTATCTTGTGTAAGCAGGTATGCTATAAAAATGAGGGAACACTGTGATTGTACTGAAACGTTTTCCTTTAGAAAATAAATGTTCAGTGAGAGTTGAAAAGTCTGCATCTGGAGACAGTTGTACATTATGTGTTATATTTCCATAGAGACAAGCTGACTTCAGGTCCAGGTAAGAGAGTTCTGGACATTATTTGCTGAGAAAAATATAAAAGTAAAAGGTACAAGGGCAAACAGTTTAATAAAAAATAAATTTTGAAATTGTTGGAATTGAATAAGATGTAGCAGTTTTCCTGCTACCTAAATATCTTGAAGCATGTACTAGAATATAATTTAGTTTTATTTAAAGATAGCCAGTGCACTTTTTCTTATGGTTAAAAGTTAATATTTGCTGAAAGCATACAAGCTGCCTTTCACATCTGGGAGGGGAATAAAGATAAGACAAGAACAGACTGCACTTATTGTAAGTAGGAGTGCAGGATGTAACGTGCTTTAGAATAGACTACCTTAATTTTAGGTTAGGTAATATCTGAGGGTTAAGCTGTCAATTTGGGACAATTTTTCTTATTGGAAGAATAGTCAGACTTCATTATGTGTGTGTGTGTGTGTGTGTGTGTGTGTGTGTGTGTGTGTGTGTGTGTGTGTGTGTGTGTGTGTGTGTGCATTTAACTTAATAGGTTATGGGGTGCTCTTGGGGTGTGCTTGCTTTTTGTTTTAGGTGTTCATTAAAATAAAAAGTCTTGTAAAATGTGACATAGGGTCAAATAGAGATGACAAGCAGTGACAGTATAAAGGATAAACCTGACAAACTTTATTGGGTACATGTAATGCAAATGCTGGAGATAGACATTTAAAAAGATCAGACATACATAATAGATGGTTATGATAACTTATTATCATAATGGCTAGACTATCTGTATTATTCTGGAATGTGAATGGCCTCATAGGTATAGACAAAAAGCTAAGAGTACTGCTTTATATCAATAAATGCAGAGTGCGATTAACAGTGCTATAAGAGACATACTTGGAAAGAAATAAGCATGTAAATTTGATAAAGAAATGATTTCACAATAGATAGCTGAATATCAGGGTCAAAGAAAAAGGGGAGTACTTATACTCATTGTTAGAGGAGCTCCAGTATTGGTAGAATGATACCACAGTACAAGGACAAAATGATTGACTTCATCAATTGGCTAAGCTTCTGGTGTCATTCTAAGGGTATCCAGTATCTGTCTGCCTGGCATGACATGATCGACAGACTATGATGCTTTGCCAGAGATAGCCAGCACCTGTTGCCCTTGGGATTCCGGATACTGGCTAAGGCTCTTGCCACCCCTATAGTGACTTTTTTAGGCAAGGTAGAAATGACAAATTCACCACCATAACAGGTACAAGCAAGCAAAATGTGAGGGTAATGTTACTCAGTGCTAGATGTGTAAACCTCAAAATGCTTTCACTTGAGGCACTCCTTAAAATGGAGAACATCGACATCTGTGCAGTGACAGAGACCTGGTTTAAGGCTCCAGAGAGCACCCCTGCATTACCAGGCTATAATTCATATCACACCTTTTGGCCACCTAACCTGGACCGAAATACTAAAGGCGGAGGAGTGTCCATATTCATTAAGGATATCCACACCTCCAGGCTAGTTGCTCAGCATAATGCATCCAAGATTATCCGAGTGCAACTAACTCTGGGCAAGACTGCATCATTTCCCAGGATTCCCACTCCTCATTTCCTGATACACTGGAAAATATTAGGGTACAACCCAACATCCTAATAATGGGCAATTTCAACTACCCCACCCATAATTGGGAAAACTACTCATGTACTAACTCTTTTGCTCCTCATTTTCTGGAATTCATAAATTCCAACACCTTGGATCAACTTTTCCACACCCCTACCAGGGGCAGCAATATCCTAGACCTGGTCATTACAAACATGGGTAACTGGTGTTCTACACCAGAGGTCAATCCCTAATTGGTCAGATCTGACCACAAGCTAATCACTCTAGATATCCACATCATGCCCCCACCCCCATTATGGAAACCACAGTAAAAAATTTCTCCAAAGCCAACTTCACGCTTCTTAAGACAGAAGTGGCAAACTTCATGGCACCCATGCAGACAGACAGTAGAGGTACGACTGATGAATCCTATACAAATGCACTTTATAAGCACTTACACGAGTGCATGGATCATGCTATCCCTAAGAGAACCAAGATGCTATCCTCCAAAAAAAGGAAGCCAATCTGGTGCTCCCTTGCCATACACAAACTCTACAACAGAAAAAAGAAACTGTTGCAAAAATGAGTAAAATCCCATGATTGGAGGAACTCCCTGGTCAGCCTCAGTAAGAAGCTGAGATCCCTCATAAACTCCCCCAAAGCTAGTTATGAAAATAAAATCACCACTGATTCTAAAGACAACCACAAAGCATTTTATAGCTATGTCAAGAATCTCAATGGCAACACTCAGATCTGCTTTGAGTTACAGCACAATGGCACTAAATACAGAGAACCAACTGATATTGCCAACATCCTGGCAGATAGGTTCAGTGCTAACTTTACCCCCCTCTCACCCCCTAAAGGGCCTATCTCTATACCAGAAGAATGCAAAGTTCCTGTAATCACGGCTGCACAGGTAAAAACCGCACTCTCCAAAGCCAAAAACACAGCATCCATGGGACCTGACAACATCCTAGGCTGCATTCTACATGAACAATAGAATGAACTGGCACCCCACCTAAGCAGCATGTTGATTCATAGCCTCAGCTCAGGCTTTGTGCCCACTGAATGGTGCACAGAGATGATTATTCCACTCCATAAAGGGGGAGCCACCACAGACCCCTGGAACTACAGCCCCATTAGACTAACAAACCTGGTCTGCAAAGCCATGGAACGTATCATCATGGAACTTATAAATAAAGACATTGGTAATCTCACCAAGTTCGGGTTTGTAAAAGGCAGATCATGTCTCCTAAATCTGATAGAATTCTTTGACGCAGTCACCGAAGCCATAGACAAGGGTAAGGTGGTTCACACAGCCTATCTAGATCTCACCAAGGCTTTTGACACAATTCCCCACTCTGGAAATATAGATAAACTCACTAAACTAGGTATAAATCCCTATGTCACAAGATGGGTTGCTAACTGGCTCACTGACAGAACCCACACTGTGAAAGTAGCAGGCTCCAAATCTGACTTCAGACCAGTGACAAGTGGAGGACCACAGGGTTCAGTCCTGTTTCCTCTCCTGTTTGGTATCTACTTTTCTGAAGTACAGGTTAACTCAGAAGGTCTTTGGCTAATGAAGTTTGCAGATGATTGCAAACTAGGAGCCATAATCAAAACTCCTAATGATGTGGACATCCTACAAAAGAGCCTCACTGAGACAGCTGCCTGCTGTCAAAGCCATGGCCTCAAGCTCAATGCCAAAAAGTGCATTGTCATCCCCTTTGGTAAAATCTCTATACCCAGGAGCTACCACATGGGGGGTAGTCTACTTAACATCAAAAGTGTGATAAGAGACCTTGGGACACAGGTGGACAGTAGTCTCTCCTTTGATAATCACATCGCCACAGTAGTCAGGAAATCCTTCTGCATGACACACCTCATCACAAAAGGTTTCTCATCCAGGAAAAAAGAGGTCATTGTTCCCCTCTACTCATCACTCATTAGTCCCATTGTAGAGCCCCTTTTGGTATGTACCTCAAAAGACATCTACAACAACTGGAAAGATCGCAGAATACCATAAAAAGAGGATTTCTGGCCTCAAACAGATGCCCTACACAGACTGTCTCCAAAAAATCCAGCTTTACTCCGTCACATATCCCCTGCTCAGATGCAATCTCTGCTTAACATACAAAGCTATGTCAGACCCAGAGTTGTTGGACATGCTCCACTTAAAGAAATCCCAATCCCTCCAAGCTATATGCTGTAGGGACCTAAACCTTGTCACCACAATAAACAGAACATGTTGGTGGGATAGATTCCTGTCGCAGAGACTTCCCATACTCTGGAACAAACTACCTTTCTATATCAAACAAAGCTCCTCATTAGCACTCTTTAAGAAAAATCTTGATGATTGGATGGGGAATAGGAAATTCATCCCGGGGATCACCTCTTTGGCTCTGCTCGACGGGCACAGGAAAATAATTTTCTTGGGTGGCGAAAGCCAGGGTACCTTTTTGGCTAGGCTTATATAGGCCTTAGGGCCAATAGCCTAGTAACTGTCTATGAATCTATGATAGAAGAGGAAAAATTAGATAACAATGGTAGATTTGTGGTAGTAAGGGGCTACTGACAGGGGAAGAGGATTATACTAGTTTTAATTTTTGGAGAAATAATCAGCTTTCAGCAGGGATTATTGCTTTCAGGTGGGGCTGGAACTTGATTTGCAGTAGTGAGTATGCATCTGAGGACCTAGAAGGGAAAATTGAAATTTATGGAAATATTTGGGATGGAAGACATGAATTCAGTAGTATGCCACAAGGCATAATAACTGGGCTACACTGGACCAAAATTATAGTTTACTGTAACATGTTTATTATTTGTTTATTTATTTGTCTTTTGTTAACTGGGTTAGTCCACTGGGCGGGTGGCCCAATTTCAGTGGAAACCTAAGGAGAAAAGCTCCACAACAAAAAATAACAATAACAAAGTTTTCATGACATATATGAGTATGAGTACATAGCAAACATACATTCATGTGGTAGTGGAAATTAACAAATCATAAAATTCAGCAAAAACAATAGCTAAAAAGTACAAGAGGTAGAAACCTGTAGTAAAAGTGAACATTTACAAGAGGACATCAGAAAAAAGCTCTTAAATATCTTTAATGACTAAACCAAGTTTGTAAAGAGGAAGAAGAAGGAGCAATAAAGTAGAGTTTCAAGTAGGGTTGAAGTAGAGTGGTGGGGAGGAAAGTTTAGTGGAGTCAAGAGAGTGAAAGAAAGCCGAATATGAGAAGAGCGAGAGGGGTGTGTGGGAAGTATAGTAGATAAGGAAGAGGAAGATGAGATTTAAGCCTAATATTACTCAGCTGCATAGCTGAGGCACCAAAGTACTAGTATTTATGAAAGTTATACTAAAGTAAGGAGAAGAAAATTGTTATGGTCTACAATTGGGTAAGTATGTGCTAGGTAGGGTGGTGACAGGTGCAGGAGAGAGAGTTAGCAAGGTAGTTCATAGGTTCATAGGTTCATAGTTTCATACTAGGCTATCTGCCCTAGGGCATTTATAAGCCTAGCCAGAATGTGTTTGGCTTTCGCCACCCATTTTAAATTTATTTTGCTATGCCCTTTTTCGAGGTTAGTATACTGTGCCTCTGTATAACAGTGACACAGAAGTGATACCTGGGGTAAACCTACGATCTCCCATCCACTCATCAAGATTCCTCTTGAAGAGAGTCAATGAGGGACTCTGCCTAACCTGGACTGGGATTTTATTCCAGAGTGAAGGGAGCCTCTGGGTTATGAATCTGTCCCTCCAGCATGTCCTATTTATTTCAGTGCTGAGGTTCAAGTCTCTCGAGTGCATAGCTCAATGGGATTTGGATTTTCTGAGGTGCAGCATGTCCATTAATTCCGGGTTGGACATGGCTTTATACGTCAGGCACAGATCGCCTCTGAACAGGCGGTATGCCACTGAGTAGAGCTGGAGTTTCTTTAACCGGGCAGCATATGGCATCTGTTTGAGCCCTTTGATCCTCTTGGTGAGGTACTTTTGGGGTCTTTCCAGATGCTGCAGGTGTCTGGTAAGGTACATCCCAAAAGGGCATTGTACTCAATTATGGGCCTGATGAGGGATGAGTAAAGAGGCACGATGACCTCCCTGATCTAGATGTGAATCCCTTCATGATTAGGTGGGCTATATAAAATGTTTTTCTAACCACTTTGGCCACGTGGTTGTCAAATGAGAGATTGCTATCAACTTGGGTCCCCAGGTCCCTAATTACTTCTTCTGTACTTAATGGATTACCACCTATGTGGTAATTTGTGGGCACTTTGTTTTTGCCAAAGGGGATGACTATACACTTTTGGCATTTAGCTTGAGGCCATGGCTCTGGCACCAGTTGTCTGTTTCTATGAGGCCCATTTGGAGGATGCTTGTGTCGGCTGGAGAGTCGATTATGGCACCCAGTTTGCAGTCATCTGCGAACTTGGTCAGCCACAGTCCTTCCGTGTTGGCCTGTACCTCCAAGAAATATATACTGAACAAGAGAGGTCCCAGGACTGAGCCTTGTGGAACACCACTTGTAACTGGTTTGGAGTCTGACATGGCTCCAGCAATTCTAACCATGTGGGTTCTGTCCTTGAGCCAGTTTGCAATCCATCTAGTGATATAGGGGTTTATATTTAAGCTGGTGAGCTTATCTATAATGCCTGAGTGGGGTATTGTATCGAATGCTTTTGCGAGGTCCAGGTAGGCTGTGTGGACCACCTTCCCCTCGTCAATGGCCTTGGGGACTGTTTCAAAGAAATCAACCAGGTTTAAGAGGCAGGATCTGCCCTTAACAAAGCCAGACTGGGTAGAATCCAGTATTTGTAGGTCCCCAATATCTTTATTTATGAGGTCCATGATGATCCTTTAAATAGATTTGCAGACCAAGCTAGTCAGGCTTATGGGGCGATAGTTTCCAGGATCCGTTGAGGCACCACCTTTATGGAGAGGGACCACTGTTGCTGTACGCCACTCTTTGGGCACATATCCTGTAGTAAGGATGAGATTGAACAGTAGTTTAATGTTTGGGTTTAGCTCTTCTTGGAGTTCATGTAGGACGCAGCCCGGGACACCATCTGGTCCCATTGATGCTGTGTTTTTTGCTTTGGAGAGGGCGGCTCTTACCTGAGCATCTGAGATGTCAGGGGGGCAGCACTCTGCTGGGATAGATATTTGCCCTTTTGGTGGGGGGGAGTTTGCGCTGAACCTGTCAGCTAGGATGTTGGCAATGTCTGTGGGTTCGGTGTATTTTTGTCATTTTGGACTAATTCTGAGCATATCTGGGAATTACCACCCAGGTTCCTAACATAACTAAAGAAAGCCTTGTGATTATCCTTAGTGTCCTGTGCAAGTTTTCTCTCGAAGCTGGCCTTAGACAATTTTATGTGTGCCCGTAGTTTTTTGCTAATACTGATCAGTGATGCCTTCCCTTTTTGGGATTTTGCTCTATCATTTAGTAGCTTCCTCCTTCTATTGTATAGTTTGTTTATGGCTGGGGTCCACCAGACAGGACGTCTGCCTTTGGAGGATTGGGTCTTGGTTTTATTTGGGATCGCATGATCCATGCATTCCTGAAGGTGTTCATAGAATGCATTTATAAAGGATTCTACGGTCTGGGCTGTATTTTCCACCAACCCGGGGGCTTTGAAGGATTCCACCTCAGTTTTGAGGCGTGTGAAATTTGCTTTAGAGAAGTTTTTCACTGTGGTTTTCTGGGCAGGGGGTGGGGTCGGGATGTGAATATCCAGTGAGATTAGTTTATGGTCTGATCTTACCTGTGAGGGATACTCTTCTGGTCTGGAGCACAGAGTCCCCATGTTGGTGATGATCAGGTCCAGTATGTTTTCCCCTCTTGTGGGAGTGGTAGCAAGTTATTCCATAGCATTTGAGTTTATAAATTCTAGGAACCTTTGGGCTAGGGTGTTGGAGCTAGAGTAATGCTCCCAGTCTATGTTTGGGTAGTTGAAGTCGCCCAATATAATGGTGTTTGGAGAGACCTTCATATTTTCCAGAGTTCTCAGGAAGGCCGAGTGGGGTTCCTGGGTTTGGGAGGGTGGTCTGTAGCAGGCTATAAACTGGAAGGCAGTTTTACCCACTGTTAGTTGCACATGGATAGTCTCTGATGCTAAGTGCTTTGCCACCAACCTGGAGGTGTGGGTATCTTTGATGAATATCGATACTCCCCCTCCTTTTGTGGTTCGGTCCAAGTTTTGGGTCCGAAAAGCATGGTATGAGGTATAACCTGGTAGTGCTGGGGTGCTATCGGGAGCCCTGAACCAGGTTTATTTTACTGCACAGATATCGATGTTTTCCATGCTAAGGAGAGTTTCGAGTGCATGCATCTTGAGGTTTAGACTTCTGGCGTTGAGTAGCATTACTCTTAGTTTCTTATCCCTTGTGATACCTATGGAGGTGGGTTTGTCTTTTGAGCCTTGCCTAAAAAAGGCACTATGGGGGTAGCAAGAGCCTTTGCCAATATCCGAAAGCCCAGGGGTGACAGGTGCAAGCCGTCCCTAGTGAAGCATTGTGGCTTGTCGAGCATATCATCCCAAGCTGACAGGAATTGGATCCCCTTTGAATGACACCAGTACTTAAGCCAATTGTTGAAATTGATCATCTTGTCTTCATATTGTGGCATCATTCTTGGTGAGGGTAAGATGCTACTCAAGGTCAGGGTCATACCGGCCTGGGCTACATCCTCAGAGAGCTCCTTTATGTCTCTTTTCATGTAGTCCAGGGAGGTACGTCTCAGGTCATTCACACCAGCATGGACAATGACTGAGTCATATTTGTACTTGCCTTGGAGTGACCTGAGTGCTTGTGTTATGTGGCGGATCCTAGCGCCCGACAGGCTGCTCACCGTGTCCCTCTCCTTGTTCAGCCTGGTGAGCAGGACGTCAGTGTGCCTGACGATAGAGTCACCCATTACAAGTGTATCAGGTGTGTTGTTTAGTCTTAAGGGCTGTGACTGTTTGGCACACTGGCTTTGTGAGCTATGTGTTGCACGTGTTTTGTTTTGGGATAGCGGCTGCTTGGGTGTCTGCTTTGGAGGTCTCTGCTGCTTCGGCAGATCTTTGTTTAGAGCCTCTGAGTATGTTTTTGTGTGATTATGTGTTTGGTTTGCTGTTGTGGTAGGTCTATGTGAGACTGGAATTGTAGTGAGTGTGGTTTCCTTCTCCTCCTGACTGGTTATGCCAGTACTGAGTTGAGAGAGCTTAGCCTCCAGTTTGGCTATATGGTTGCATCTCTCACATGTGTTGGAATTTGTTGGGAGGAGGAGAGGATTGTCTGTGTACATGAGGCAGTTGTAACATTGCCTCTAGATTCCCAGATTCACCAGCTGGACCAGAGAGGAGATTGTCAACTGACCTTTGGACATGCTAGAATAATATTGGGAATTCCTTAATAATTGAAAACCAGGGCCAGTGGGGAGTGAGGGTGTAGTGCTTTTAATTTTTAGTGCTGACTTATATAATTGCTTTAGTGAGCAAGTGCCAGGTAACTTAAGTGCAATGTGTTACAGGTAAGTTAAATGCAAAAATGACAAACAGTAACTTTCTTTCAAGTGAAACAAGGAAATAAGTACAGTAAGCAATGCTTGGGTTCTCTTTTAAAATGAAACAAGGATTGAATAGAATGACTATTGGTTGGGAGTTTGTTCAAGGTTTGAGATATAGAGTATTTATGAAGTAATCTGCCTATTGTTATGTTAGGCCTATACGTGTCAATTATCAGGGAGTCAGCGCCATGGAGGGATCAAGAGGGTTTGTATAGGGATAGGAGGGTGGACAGGGAGGGACAGTCTGCAGTTTTGTAAAGAAGAGAATGTGTTATAAGTAGCTGAGAGAGTTGGAGTAGTCGAGGGAATTCAAGCCATTGTAATTGGTTAAGGGCAAGGCAGTGATAGGATTTGTAAGGGAAGTTTCAAGAAAATCTGCATATCTGGTTGTAGGTCTGTTCAAGTTTGGTTAAAAGATTTGCTTGGAGATGAGTAAATATAGTGGATGCACAGATTATGCAGGGGAGGAGGTAGGCTTAGGCTAATGAAGTCCTTGAAGTGGTGAATAAGAATTTTTTGTCTCTACAGTAAACAAAGTTTTTGATTGGTCTTTTTGATGGATTGTTGGATATGGAGGTCAAATTTCAGTTGATTGGCAATTGTAATTCCAAAAGGTTCGGTATGAGCATCAGCATGAGAGACTGAAGGAAGTTTTAAGGATGGACATAGATTTTGGAAGGAAAAGAAGAAGAAGCTTAGTTTTCTTTGGCTTAAGGATGAGTTGATTATTGATTAACCAGTGTTCAATGGTATCAAACGAAGTCTGGGTGAGGGAGTGAAGGTTAGTAGGGTTGTCAGAGAGGGTACTAAGAGTAGAATCTTCAGTGTACTGGATCAGAGAAGAGGTGCAGCAGGCTGAATGGGAATTGTTAGTAAAAATATTAAAGATAAGGGGGGCCTAGAATATATCCTTTGGGGTATCCCTGTTTGCATAGGTAGGAAAGGTGAGCAGGAGGTCTACCATCTAACAGATTGTCATCTGTAGTTAAGATAACTAGAAAGCCAGATAGTAGCAGATGCAGAGAGGTTGAGTTCAATTATTTTAGTAAGAAGCTTAGTGTTGGAGACTGTGTCAAATGTCTTGGAGAGGTAAAGAAATAAGCATGAGACCAGTTTATTGTTATCTCTTGCCTCATCTATAGTCTAGGTGAAGGATAGAAGGACTGTGGATCTGCTGTGGTGGGGCCTAAATCCATGTTGATGGGGAGGGTTGAGATTTTCCTGGAGTAGATATTTAAGACGTTGTCTGTGAATGCATTTCTCCAGAATTTTTGAGAGAGGGGAGAGGACGGCTATAGGTCAGAAATTGGACGGGTAAGTGGAGTTACCTCCTTTGTGAAGTGGAATTATATAAAATAATTACCAAATTTCAGGGACTGAGGATTTTTTTAACAGAATGGATAATAAGGATTGAGATGGGATATAGTACTTGGCCACAAGTTTGAGAAATTTGGGGGTAGGTTGTCAAAGGAAGGAGATTTTATATAAGCAGTGGAAACAGGTTTCAGGGAGAAGGATGAGGAAGGGAAGAAAGTGATAAAGATTTAGAAGGTTTTGTTAACATTATTTTAAAAGGAAAAGAAAATATCAGCATACTAGAAGAAAGCTGTGGTAGCTGTAATACCTAACGACAGTAAAGGGCCATCGTACCCACCTTCATATAGGCCCACTTCAATTGTAAAGCATGATTATATGTTTAAGTTTATAATGGCTAAAAGAATGGCAAAGATAATGCCAAAACTGATAGATATGGTGGTTTTGTGGAAGGTAAGAAAAGATTTGACAACATTAGCAGAACAATGATGATCCAGAAGTTAGCAAATGTAAAAAAAATATTGCAGTTGTAGGTGGGTGATGATGCAGAGAAAGCATTCAATAAAGTAAGCTGACATTTTATGAGTAGTGCAATGAAGCATTACATTCCAGGATCATCATCTTCTTTTGTCTGTTCCCGTTAGGGGTCGCCACAGCGGATCACCTGTTTCCATTTCTCCCTGTCCTCTGCATCTTGCTCTATCACACCAACGACCTGCATGTCCTCTCTCACCACATCTATAAACCTTATCTTAGGCCTTCCTCTTTTCCTGTTACCTGGTAGCTTCATCCTTAGCATCATTTTCCCAATATACTCAGCATCCCTCCTCAGCACATGTCCAAACCAACATAATCTTGCCTCTCTGGCTTTGTCTCCAAACCTTCCAACCTGGGCTGACCCTGTAATATACTTATTCCTAATCCTGTCCACCCTCATCACACTCAGTGCAAATCTTAACATCTTTAACTCTGCCACATCCAGCTCAAACTCCTGCCTTTTTGTCAATGCCACTGTCTCTAACCCATATAACATAGCTGGTCTCACTACCCTCTTGTAGACCTTTCCTTTCACTCTTACAGGTACTCGTCTGTCACAAATCACTCCTGACACTCTTTTCCACCCACTCCATCCTGCCTGTACTCTCTTCTTCACCTCTCTTCCACACTCACCATTACTCTGAACTATTGACCCCAAGTATTTAAACTCATCCACCTTCGCCACCTCTACTCCTTGCATCCTCACCATTCCTCTATTCTCTCTCATTCACACACATATATTCTGTCTTAGTCCTGCTGACCTTTATTCCTCTTCTCTCTAGAGCATATCTCCATCTCTCCAGGGTCTCCTCCACCTGTTCCCTACTCTCACTACAGATCACAATGTCATCTGCAAACATCATAGTCCACGGGGACTCCTGTATGATCTTGTCTGTCAACTTGTCCATCACCATTGCAAATAAGAAAGGGCTTAGAGCTGATCCTTGATGTAACCCCACCTCCACCTTAAATGCATCCGTCACTCCCACTGCAGACCTCATCACTGTCACACTACCCTCGTACATATCCTGTACCACTTACATACTTCTCTGAAACTCCTGACTTCCACATACAATACCGCAACTCCTCTCTAGGCACCCTGTCATATGCTTTATCTAAGTCTACAAAAACACAATGCAACTCCTTCTGACATTCTCTGTACTTCTCCATCAACACTCTCAGAGCAAACATTGCATCTGTAGTGCTCTTTCCCGGCATGAAACCATACTGCTGATCACTAATCAACATGTCCCTTCTTAACCTAATTTCCACTACTCTTTCCCATAACTTCATGCTGTGACTGATCAATTTAATCACTCTGTAGTTACTACAGCTCTGCACATCACCCTTATTCTTAAAAATCTGTACCAAAACACTTTTTCTCCATTCCTTAGGCATCCTCTCACTTTCCAAGATTTCATTAAACAATCTGGTTAAAAACTCCACTGCCATTTCACCTAAACACCTCCATGCTTCCACAAATATGTCATCTGGGCCAACAGCCTTTACATTTTTCATTCTCTTCATAGCTATCCTTACTTCCTCCTTGCTAATCCATTGTACTTCATGATTCACTATCCCTACATCATCCAACTTTCTCTCCCTCTCATTCTCTTCATTCATCAACCCCTCAAAGTACTCTTTCCATATCCTCAACACACTCTCTTTGCTTGTAAGTGTTTCCCTCATTATCCTTTATCACCTTTACCTGCTGCATATCCCTACATCATCCAACTTTCTCTCCCTCTCATTCTCTTCATTCATCAACCCCTCAAAGTACTCTTTCCATATCCTCAACACACTCTCTTTGCTTGTAAGTGTTTCCCTCATTATCCTTTATCACCTTTACCTGCTGCACATCTTTCCTAGCTTGGTCCCTCTGTCTAGCCAATTGGTACAGGCCATTTTCTCCCTCCTTAGTGTCCAACCTTTCATACAACTCTTCATATGCCTTATCCTTAGCTTTAGCCACCTCTCTCTTTGCCATGCACCTCATCTCCTTATACTCCTGTCTACTTTCTTCATCTCTCTGACAATCCCACTTCTTCTTTGCCAACCTCTTTGTCTGTATACTCTCCTGTACATCCTCATTCCACCACCCTGTCTCCTTGTCGTCCTTCCTCTGTCCAGATTTGATACCAAGCACCTTTCTAGCCGTCTCCCTTACTAGCTCTGCTGTAGTTACCCAGCTATTTGGTAACTTTTCACTGCCACCCAGTACCTGTCTTAACTCATCCCTGAACTCCACCTCACAATTACCCTTTTTCAATTTCCACCGTTTGATCCTTGGTGCTGTCCTCACACTCCTCCTCCTCTTCTTGATCACCAACGTCATCCGACAAACCACCATCCTATGCTGCCTAACTACACTTTCTCCAGTCACAATTTTACAGTCTCCAATCTCCTTCAAACTGGCCCTCCTACATAAGATATAATCCACCTGTGTGCATCTTCCTCCGCTCTTGTATGTCACCCTATGCTCCTCCCTTTTGTTAAAATATGTATTCTCCACAGCCATGTCCATCCTTTTCGCAAAATCCACTACCATCTGACCTTCTTCATTCCTTTGTTTAACATCATACCTGCCCATCACTTCCTCATCTCCTCTGTTCCCTTCACCAATATGCCCATTGAAATCTGCTCCAATCACCACTCTCTCACCCTTGGGTACAGTCATTACCACTTCATCCAATTCACTCCAAAATTTTTCTTTCTCATCCATTGCACACCTAACTTGTGGAGCATATGCACTAACAACATTCATCATTACACCATCAATTTCCAGCTTCATAAACATCACTCTATCTGACACTCTTTTCACCTCCAAAACACTCTTAGCATACTGTTCCTTCAGAATAACTCCTACACCATTTCTCCTCCCATCCACACCATGATAAAACAATTTGAACCCACCTCCAATACACCTAGCCTTACTCCCCTTCCATCTGGTCTCTTGTACACACAATATGCCAACCTTCCTTCTGTCCATCATATCAGCTAGCTCTCTCCCTATACCAGTCATACTGCCAACATTCAAAGTTCCGACTCTCACTACCACAGTCCTAGCCTTTCTCATCTCTTCCTGCCTTCGGCCATGCCTTCCACCTCTTCTCCTCCTTCGGCCAACAGTAGCCCAATTTCCGCCAGCACCCTGTTGGCTAACAGTACTGGTGGTGGTCATTGTTAACCCGGGCCTCGACCGATCCGGTATGGAAATATTTACTGGTGTCTGCATGAAATGATTTGGTGAAGTTTTACGCCGGATGCCCTTCCTGACGCAACCCTCCCCACTTATCCGGGCTTGGGACTGGCACAAAGAAATGCACGGGCTTGTGCATCCCCAGTGGCTTTTCAGGATACAGTTATAAAATTAATTAGGGGGAAATATGAGAGATCAGAGGCAAAAACTGAACCTCTGATAAGTTGAGTCTGAATAGAGGAACCAGGCAGTGGTATCATCTTTGCCCTTTGTTATTTGTATTATATTTAGAGTTAATGGCAAAGAAAATGAGGGAATTTGTGGGATATAATCAGTATGATAATCAAGGAAAACTGGCATTATCTGCAGACAATGTTATTTTGTACCTGAGGAAACCAAAAAAGGACATCTCAATGTTGAACATTTTGAGAGAGTTGAAGTCATATTGTGATATAAAATTAATGAAGATAAAAAAAAAAGCTATAGCTGTAAACTATACACCTACACATGAACTGGTTCAGCAATACCCATATTTGTAGAATCATAGTAAAATGAAGTATTTAGGAGTATGGATGAAAAAGGAATCTGTTACTGGAGCTAAGGATATGTGGGAAGAGACTAAACCAAAAATAAAACAAAAACTGAGAAACTGGAAGCTCTTTGTTTTTTGATATGGATAGATACAAGCAGAGAAAATATTTTAGATCCTTTAGTTTTATATACAGGTCATGCATATTTTTCTCAGCCATAGAAGTTGCGGATAGAAATAAATAAAAAGTTGAAGGATGTTATGTGGAAGGGGAAAATGGCAAGGCTCAAGTGGGATAAGCTGATCCTTCTAATAGAACAAAGTAGTTTGTGATTATTTTGTTTGAAGGAATATTTTAGAGCTACACAGTTAAGGCTCATATAAATAACACAAGCAGAAAGCTATAATTCAAACTAGAAAGGAATGATGATGAAGAGGGGTGGAAACCAAGAAATAAGGAGAGAGTGGGATTCTGGATGCAGGTCCTTATGTATATTCATAAAGCAGACAATATTCTAAGAACTAAGGCCACATGAGAATAGAAAAAGGAGATTTCTGTCAATGGGGATGACTTCAATTTGGGGTACAGGGAGTAGGCAAGAGGGGGTTGGAAATTATTGGAGAAAACTACTAAAGGTAACAAGGTATTGCACGCAAATAACTAGAGAAGGAAAGGTAATAGAATGGGAAGAGGCCAAGAAGACATTAGGACCGCAGGCTAAAGAATGCCTTCCCAATCAGGGATGGCTATTAGGATATAGACAAAAATAAAGGGATAGAGGAATCCTAAGTGAAAGGCCTGCTCTGGTGCAGTTTTTAGCTGAATTCTAGAACAGAAGCTGCTGTTAAAATGGGGATTAATAATAGGGCATAAAAATGTTGCACAAAAACTATATGAATCAATCAGATGAGGTTAGAAAAGATTGGAATGGGAGACTGGATAAGCAATTCAGAAGGAAACAATAGGAGGACATATGAATGGCTTCCAAATATGCAACAAACTCTAGAATATTTAGGATTTCTGCTTGGAAGGTATGCCCCAAGCAGAATCAGGTAGATGGCAAATATTGAAGATGTGATAGAGAAGAAAGAGATACCTGGGAACATACAGTTTGCGACTGCAATGAATTGGCAGACTGTGAAAATTCCCTACATAATACTCTGTTGGAAATATTGGGTGAGCAAATGGGTGTAACTAAGTTTTTTTGAGATGGAATACAGGATCTGCATTGCCTAGGAATAGCAGGACTTGTTAAGTTTAATTCTCGCTGTTGCCAAAAAAGCAGTTACTAGAAAATGGAAATCAAAGCTTATTTCCACTGTATTTGAAGAATTGAATATTATAACAGATAAAAGAACTGGAAGTGGGATCTTTAGAAAAGGGTAGAGGCAATTTACCTAGAAAAAAGTGGAAATTGTAGGAACATTGCATGCAGAATAATGTTTTGGAGTAGAGAGGTTTAAGGAAAAGCTGGAAAAGAGCCAGTCTGAAGGAGATTAGAGACTGTAAAGTGGTGACAGGGGACAGTGTAGTTAGGCAATATAGGTTAGTGGTCTGTAGTTTGATGGTAGTCAAGAAGAGGAGGAGCAGTGTGAGGACAGTGCCAAAATCAAATGGTGGAAGTTGAAAAAAGGGTGATTGTGAGGTAGAGTTTAGGGAAGGTTAAGACAGGCTCATGGTGGCAGTGAAGAGTTACTGAATAGCTGGGTAACTATAGCAGAGATGGTAAGGGAGACGGCTAGAAAGGTGCTTGGTGTGACATCTGGACAGAGGAAGGAGAACAAAGAGACCTGGTGGTGGAAAGAGGAAGTACAGGAGAGTATACAGAGAAAGAGACTGGTAAGGAAGAAGTGAGATTGTCAGAGAGATGAAAAAAGTAGACAGGAGTATAAGGAGATGAGGCACATGGCAAAGAGAGAAGTGGCAAAGGCTAAGGATAAGGCGTTTGGAGAGTTGTATAAAAGGTTGGACACTAAGGAGGGAGAAAAGGACCTCTACTGATTGCTTAGACAGAGGGACTGAGCTGGAAAAGATGTGCAGCAAGTAAGGGTGATAAAGGATAATGAGGGAATCATGCTCACAAGGAAGTTGAGTGTATTGAGCAGATGGAAAAAGTACTTTGAGGGGTTGATGAATGAAGAGAATGAGAGAGAAGTATGGATGATGTGGGGATAGTGAATCAGGAAATGCAACAAATTAGTAAGGAAGAAGTAAGGGCAGCTATGAAGAGTATGAAGAATGGAAAGGCTGTAGGTCCAGATGACATACCTGTGGAAGCATGGAGGTGTTTAGGAGAGATGTCAGTGGAGTTTTTAACCAGATTGTTTAATAAAATCCTGGAAAGTGAGAGGATACCTGAGGAGTGGAGAAGAAGTGTTTTGGTACTGATTTTTAAGAATAAGGGTGCTGTATAGAGCTGTAGTAACCACAGAGGGATAAAATTGATCAGTCACAAGATGAAGCTATAAAGAGTAGTGAAAGCTAGGTTAAGAAAGGAAGTGAAGATTAGTGAGCAGCTGTATGGTGTCTTGCTGGGAAAGAGCACTACAGATCTACAGATGCAATGTTTGCTCTGAGAATGTTGATAGAGAAATATAGAGAAGGTCAGAAAGAGTTGCATTGGGTTTAGAGAAAGCATATGACAGGGTGCCTAGAGAGGTGTTGTGGTATTGTATGAGGAAGTCAGGAGTGGAAGATACGTATGTAAGAGTGGTACACGATATGTACGAGGGTAGTGTTACAGTGGAGAGGTCTGCAGTAGGAGTGATGCATGTGTTCAAGGTGGAAGTGAGATTACATCAGGGATCAGATCTGAGCCCTTTCTTATTTGCAATGGTGATGGACAGGTTGACAGAAGAGATAAGAAAGGAGTCCCCATGGGCTATAATGTTTGCAGATAACATTGTGATTTGTAGTGAGAGCAGAGAACAGGTTGAGGAGACCCTGGAGAGGTAGAGATATGCTCTAGAGAGGCGAGGAATGAATATCAGCAGGATTAATATAGAATATATGCATTTGAATGAGAGGAAGGATAGAGGAATGGTGAGGATGCAGGGAGTAGAGTTGGCAATGGTGAATGAGTTTAAATACTTGGGATCAACAGTTCAGAGTAATGGTGAGCATGGAAGAGAGGTGAAGAAGAGAGTACAAGCAGGGTGGAGTGGGTGGACAAGAGTGTCAGGAGTGATTTGTGACAGACAGGTACCAGTAAGAGTGAAAGGGAAGGTCTACAAGAGGGTAGTGAGACCAACAATGTCATATGGATTGGGGACAGTGGCACTGACAAAAAGGCAGGAGTCAGAGCTGGAGTTGGCAGAGTTAAATAAGTTAAGATTTATACTGGGTGTGATGAGGATGGACAGGATTAGGAATCAGTATACTAGAGGGTCAACTCAGGTTGGAAAGTTAGGAAACAAAGCCAGAGAGTCAAGATTGCATTGGTTTGTACATGTGCTGAGGAGGGATGCTGGGTATATTGGAAAAAGGATGCTAAGGATGGAGTTGCCAGGTAATAGGAAAAGAGGAGGTTGGTTGTTGTGAGAGAGGACATGCAGGTGGCTGATATGACAGAGCAAGATGTAGGGGACAGGAAGAAATGGAAACAGGTGATTCCCTGTGGTGTCCCCTAACAGGAACATCTGAAGAAGAAAAAAAAGATGTAATGGTGGATCGATGATGATTATACAAAAGGATATATCTAATGCACAATGTTTGCAACTGAGAATATGTTAATATGGTTTGTTTACTTTTATATAAATGGATGTTTGCCTATGTCTTAAGTGATAATTCAATAATGGTGTTAAAAAATGCAGTTTCAGCTTTCATAAAGCAATGCCAGTACCACACTGCTGCACCATTGGCACTTGACTATGAGTACCCATGCAAGATTTCTAGTCCGTTTGGTTGGTACTAGATTGTGAAAACTCCTGCAAGATTTCCTTTCCTGTTTGGTAGTTACCAGACTGTGAATATTCCCTCAAGATTCCCATTCCCATTTGTTGGCTACTAGACTGTGAAAACTCCTGTAAGATTTTCTTTCCTGTTTGGTAGTTACCAGACTGTGAATACTCCCTCAGAACTTTTGTTGCCAATTGGTAGATACCAGATTCTGAATATTCCCACAAGATTTCCATTCCCATTTGTTAGGAATGAGAGTGTGATTATTCCCTCAGGATTTCCATTCCAGTTTGTCAGGTACCAAATTGTGAATACTCACGCAAGATCTCCATTTTGTTCTACAGCAGTACTAATTTGCTTAAGAAGACAAATGATTTAGTAAATCAAGCCATATGATTTTGCACAATGTAGAAACTCCTCATACCATGTTTGCTAAATTCTGCTCTACATTCTTTACTTGTCTGAGGAGGCAGTCCTACAATAAAGTTTTTGAACAGTTAGATCAAATTAGCTATAACAAAGAAATATGAATCTCTGCAGATTCACTAAACCCATAAAACAAATGATTTTCCAAACATACAGACATATATTTAGAACACTTAGAACATTTATCATTGTAGCCTGCATTTTCACATGGAATAAGGCACTGATAACTTCTCTAATAGGCCTTTCTGTCCTACAAACTGATCAAATGTAGATGTAATTCCATATGGACACCTTGCTTCTAGTCTAAGATCCTATTAGCTTTAACCCTGGCAAAAGTGGGCCCATACTTTTCTGACCACATCAATGCCTAATTGTTTGTCAAATCATTTGACTTTTTAAGTTTTCATTAAGGTTCATCCACTGTACTTCCAGTCCTGAACATCTAATATTGTTTGAGGTACCTTTGTGGTAGGTATGTGCCCCACAATTCAGTTTCATGATATTATTTACTATGTATATCTTTCCATCACTTATCACCCGCCCCCAACACACAGTTGTTCTGAAGTCGACTGTTTAAATTACATTAGAAATTTGGACAAAGGACAAACTTTAAATAATACCATTTCAGCATTATGCAACAGAGTATTGTGAAGTTAGTCTTGAGTGAAAAAACAGGTTCCCCCTTCAAGGCAGCATATTAAACTGCCATAAAGAACAGAATGAAAAAAAATGCAAATATCTGCCATCTTGTGTATGCTCATAATAAACATGACTTTTTAACAAGCATAAAATAAAAATAATAATAAGTAAATTAATAAATAAATAAGCAAATAAATTAAATGCCTCCAACAGAAAAAGTAACTGCAGCAGCAGTTACAGTGACTTATTGTTTTCCTTAATTTTTCTTGTCACCGACCACAGATTAAAAATGCATGTAGTTAAGTGCGGGAAAAAATAAAGAAAATTTAATATAATTATGTGTGCATGTGTTGTGTTTGTGTGTGTGTGTTTGTGTGTGTGTGTGTGTGTGTGTGTGTGTGTGTGTGTGTGTGTGTGTGTGTGTGTGTGTGATAGACAGAGAGAGGCAGGAGTAAGTGGTCTAAAGAGTGGACCAACCACCAAACAGAGTTGCCCTGTTCACACATTCACTGCATTACTGAGATAAACTTCTCAACAGTAGTGACATGGGTGGCCAAGGTGTGTTTATTATGCCTCATATTACTGTCTAACCCACAGGCTCTGCAAAGAAAAAAATTCAAACAAGCTCATTGTTAACATACATCAGTCCTGTTCCTTTATTGACAGCAACTGAAAGGATGACTCACTGTCCGGTTTTACCAACCAAGGGTTATCAAAGGTCCCAATGACTACTACAGCATTATCTAGCAATGGATAATGAAATCTTCACTGACCTCTGGTCAGTATGGTCATTACCAGAGTTCCCTTTGGGAACTTCAGGAAATGAAATATGATGAATGATATGAAATTCATTTAGTTTCTTTTTAGGCAGCAGGCCCAAAGGAGATAGCCTGAAGGACCCAAATGGTAGCACTGGGAATAGGCCCCTCACTTATCCTGACTGAATTTCTTTGTCAAACAAGACCAGTACTATGACTTTTTGACAGTTCAATGATTGCAGTTTATGACATGCCTTGACCAAGTCCCACCACCCTGACTGAATTGAAAATACCTTTGCAAAACCTGATATCAATTTTCTGGCTATGGCCTTGTATAGTTAGATTTAATTTGGGACAGTTAAACTTTTGCATTAATATTAGAGTGAGTTGGCCAGTCTCTTGTCTCTTGCACAAAAGGTCAATGCTCTTCTGGGGGGGGGCCTCAAAATTCCCAATCCCCACATACCTATTGAAACTGACACCACCCCTTGTGTAGCTAGTGGACTACAGCCTAATTGAAAACTCTCCTTGAGCCAACGTCTTGCCCCAATATATGCACCACCACAATATGAGAAGCTATGTAAAAATCTGAAAACCAGCCATTCACATCTCCCAACATTAAAAGCCTAACACACTTTATCAACCCCTTCTTGTCCAACTCTTACACCTGCCTTATCAATTACTGTCCCTAACCAAGTGTAAGCATGCCTGATTTCCAATCAAAAAAAAACTTAGCAACTGCTTTCAGCATCCTAAATATTTGAATGCACCACAGCCAAGCACTTGTACTCCCTCAGTTTTTGTGCCTCCTTGATTGCCAAGAAATAACACTAACAATGGTAGCACCTCCTCCGTCTGCTTTTTTACTATTTTCATGATGAATATACAAGGCCGAGAACCCAATTATCCCATGTCCTAACATTGAACCTAGTTCCCTAAACTGGCTAATGTCTCTAAATGTCTCTATCAAATTCTGTGAAGCTGAGAATTCAGCTTCTGTTATACATTGGGCACAATCCAAGCCTAACAGCTCAGACAAAGCCACAGCTTCTCCTTCCATATGTTCACATTCAATAATGCAGAAATGAGAGGCATAATAAACACACCTTGCACCTTGGCTGCCCATGACAGGTTGTCTTGTGGTTCCTCGAATGCTGCACATTTTGCCAACATTCATCTCAGCACCTGCTTGGCCTATGAGAAAATGTACTAGACTACCTGTTGATCCTAAAACTGAGCTTCCATTGCTACTTGGTCCCCTGTTGCGTTATTCCCCCACAACAATTTCTGCCACAGCAGTCTGCCTTCAATATGTAAAACTTGCATCAAGTCCCTTAAGTGTTCATCTGCTAGCTGATGATTACTCCTGTCAGTCCACCATTAACAAGAGACCCCATTAATCAAGTCGGATGAAGCAATACTGAGTTTCCCGCAATGAGACCTCATATTTTCCAGACCTCTCCCCCTTCTGGGGGCATTCTGCTACTGGGATACTGCTTGCCATCTCTCATCTCTTGTGACCTCTAGCCTAGTTGTACTCTTCACCACCATTCTTCCATGTTGTGTTGGCTGCCTGCTGAAAAAAGTGCAGCTTTCTGTGCTTTAATCTCATTCCACTTCCTTCTTAATTCCTTTATGTCCATAAAGCTATGGAAGAAAACACAACATTCGTTACTGGCAACAGAACTGACCCCCACAAAACTAGCCTAACCCAACACCCTCTGTTGCTTTTTTGACAATGCCAAGCTAGCTACTCCTGACACTTGAGTAGTGCTCCATTAATTCCTCTGGTGTCCTTATAGCTTCCATTACTGCCTTTAAAACACAGTCTCTTTCATCAACCTAATCACGCTCAGTCTGGCTTTGTTATTAATCTTCCTTTCCTTTTTTCTTTTAACTTTTTGCAGCACAGTAGTATAGCCCATATTTTAGCACAGACCAGACTTTGCAGGCATCCAGATTTCGTCTCCTGCAAATTTGTGATTTCAATCCTTCAGGGAACACAAGCGAATGCCAAAGTTTGTACTCTCTCATTTCAAAGACTCTGAAGTACAATAATTACAGTCTGCCTGTAAAACAGGGTTTTCTGTCCTCTATTACTGATTTCCAAATTTCCTCAGCTAACAGCTGGAGGGAGTGGCATACCACAAGGATGCATATTCTGTAGCATCCCCAGTTACACTACCATTCTTTCCTGCTCTTCCAAATATCTCTTCTTCTTTCTTTATTCCTTTTCTAACTAGAAATCTAAACATATCGCTCAGCTGTTCAGATTTTCATAGAATGTGCAGACTTTTGCCTCATACTTTGGCCTGTTCCCCATAAAACATGTGATTGCAGCAAATACACTGTTGCTATTTCATACCCTACCTTAACCACTCAAGTAGGTGCTCATAAGCAGAAATGATTGCCCAGAGGCAAACCTTATTTTTATAAGCTCCTTTTTATACTGTTCATTGTATTTTCTTTCTTTATTAGTAGCTTTGTGTTGTTGTACCATTTTTAAAAAAAAATAATTTAAGGCTTTGAATCTGCTCATGTTGAAATTTTTCGATCATAGAGCTACAGCTGGAAAATAAGTTACAAAACCTTGAAAGAACTGCATTAATATTATAATTAAAAAAAATCCTATTCCCTCTGCACATCTGTGATGCCTCTGTACTGGCCCAGTAATTAATATGTGATGCCCCTGCAGTGGCCCAGTTATCAAGGACCCTAAGTCCTCACCACTAATGCCAGTGAGGGACATGCACATTCGGAGGATGACAAGTACACACACACAGTAAAGTACAATTTCCCTTAAGAGCACACAGAGATCACAGTCAGTCTGGGGCTGGTTTCTCCCTCTTTCTCCAGATCCCCAATAAGACTCCCCACTGGCACAACTATAGGATTAAGATCTCAGCCAAGTGATCAAGCAAAAACCTCCAGCATCCTCTCTGTCCAACCACTGCTTCGTGTCCCTGCCCAAGTAGCTGACACACACACACTTTGCAATTTAATTTATATGCAAACACACAGACACTCCTGGGGAAGGCTGGCACAGGTTCACTAGCTATGCTCCCTTCTGTCCAGACTATAAGGTAGTACAACTGTTACCAACCACTACTTATCAGCTACTATAAGGCCCTTACAAAGGGTGACCATTTCTACTGTGTAATGTTACTGTTATCCAAATGATAAGTGCGTCCAAGACATTTAAGGCTATTTAAGAGTGGCTTGTACAACGCCACCAAATAAATATGCAAGTACTCTAAGAACTTATATATCTCTAAACAAACCAACCACAATTAAACGGTTTAAATATATTTAATAATAAATAATAAGACAATACTCAATAACCCAGCACAGTGACAACAGAGTTCAGAATCACAGGAAATATTTTAAAACAACATTGCTGGACAGTCTCACATAAGCACAGAAAACATCTAAACTGATCTTGCTATATTCCTATCTCTCTCTAAGACAGAAACTATGATCTACGTCTTACTTGCAGACCAAAGCAAGTGCTGATGAGAGGATGTTGTCATATCCAAAGACAAATACAAAATGCACAGATTAATTCTCTGAGTTCTTAAATTACTATCAAACATTTATGTTGGCTTCTCTTAGATTACATCATTCTTGTCACCTCTGCCTTTAATTTCCAGGCTAACAGAAACTCAAAAGTTAGCACCCCTGTGTCAAAAATACGTATCCGTTAGAAGCTTGCCTGGATCTGGAAGTCGTAAAACAGTTAAACACTTTTACCTTTGAAACCTGTAATTATTTCTGTTTCCAGACAATAGAAAGAATTTCAAGCCGCAGATATTCTGTCTTCTAGGTGTGGTAAACACAATTGTTTGTTTGTCTGTTCAGCTTTTTCCCAGTAAGGGGTCGCCACAGCAGAACTCCGGTCCACCAATGATTGGCAGTAGATTTTTATGAAACTCCGAGGTGCCAGCTCGATACCCGACCTTCAATGAAGGCATGCCCATTTACACACACATGTCTTTCGAACGCTACCCAACTGCGGGGAGGACATGCAGACTCCACACAGAAGGCACAATTGTAAAACCCTTTATTTGTCAACTTATTTTCTTAGAGTTTTGCAAGTTAACTCTGTTCTTTTCCAGTAAGATACGCTGTGGTTACATTGTAGAAGCTCAGCACATAACATACAGTTTTCCTACATTTGTAGGACAAGCATACAAATCATATTGTTGTGTCTTTCGGCTTTTCACGGTTAGGGGCCGCCACAGCAGAACTCTGGGTCCGCTAATGATTGGTAGTTGATTTTTACGTGCCGAGTTACCAGCCCTGACACACAACCTTCAACGAAAGTACGCTCATTCGCGCATGTCTCCACGCAGAAGACACTCTAGCTGAGAATCGAACCGGACAGCGTCTTACTGTGACGCAACAACACTACCGCAACACCACCACCGTGGATAAGCATACAAATCATATTACTATTCACAAATGACATAGAATTATTTACAAAATTCTAGCTAGCTGGGCTGGCAGCCTTCACATCATCATACGTGTATTTTTGAAATAATTAAAAAGTTGTTTTCCATACTTATGGCCCATTTTCCATGTTATACATCCTGAGGTAGATGAGACAAGATAAGACAGCTATGTGTGGGTATATTATATAAATATATGTAGTGGCACAGTGACCTTTTCACCTATTGGTAATAAAAGCTTTTATAAATCAGATGTGCTTTCTATAAATTAACTAATATGGTAATGAAATCTTGTAACAGCTAATAAAATGTCAAACTCATGCAGAGGAACTGTTTAAGTGAAGGTCTGTGGACTAAACAACCATGTCATTTTGCCCCTCTTGATGCGGGAATACAAGTCTAGGAATGGCAATTCCTGGAGGTCCCTATAACCAGAAGAAGCTGCAGATTAACTAGTAGTGTACCATAAGATTACCTGTAGAATATTATATGTTTACCTGTGGATTTTCCAGGAATCTAAATGGTTGATATAAATAGGATTAAAGGCAGCTTAAGCTTATTATGAGCTGTAGCACCAAGAAAAATCACTTCATGGACTGTTGAGTTACTGAGAGATTTTACAGTCTGAACCATAAGTGATCCAAACAGTGTACATCAATGTTCTTTTATGAAAGGAACCCATTAGACTTTTTTTCACTATAAATAATAAACTACACTTCACACATACACTGTAAATAAACTGCACATTAATGCAGCAAAGGCTCTATTGATGATTGAAAATGCTTGTTTGCATGTGTATAGATGGGTATACAATTGTTACAGGTTCTGTGTTTTGATTTAATCTGCTTTCTGGATTGCTTTTTATATAAAGATACACAGTTTATCTAAAATGCACTTTCATATTTACAGATGTACCAATGAGATCTATCAGGCTGAAGGTTTCAATCACATCATCAGACCCTTCCTTTTATAAGATAGCAAACATTAATGACTACAATAATTTTACTGAAGCCGCAAATCTAAAGGTAACATATTAAAATGCATTGATTATATTCAGTATATATTTTGCAGTCTCGTTTATATACTTATTTTTACTTTTTTCTTGAAGGCCAAACTTTACTTTTGTACATGTTCATTTTATTTTCCATTTACATTGTCAAATTTAGATATCCTACATGAGAAAATAACAATAACCATATCTTCTCTAAAACTTCCATGCATTAAGCAGTACTTAATATGTGAATGCGTCATGCTTTAGAAAGCTGAACTATTAGGTAATGTACAGAGCAGTTGGAAAACTGGTGATTTTTTACACTTCATTGACCAAGCTTAAACTCTAACAGTTACCACTTAAAGTACTAAGCACCATTCTGAGAAGATCGACTGAAGAAGAAAAAATGTGAGCAGACTGCAGAAAGAGAAACCGCTCCACTCATTAAAGAGATCCATTGTGACAAGGCAGCACCATTGAAACTCAGAACCATGAACTGTAGGTACTGCTGTGTAGAGCAAACAGCTTATGGAACAAACACACACATAACATAAAGTTAGGCACAGAGTATAGCAAGCAGAGATGAAACAAATGTGTAGCATTTGTGTGCACTGCAGACAGTGTATTAGGATGCCGTGTGTTTGCCCAAACTGGGGTAGTTCAACAGGTGCACTATTGAAATGAGGCATGGGTAGACACTTTATAGCATCTTTGCTTTAGTAATGAGCATCAGTTTGAATTACCTGCCATTGATCATGATTTAGGACAAAAACATTTAGCTTGTTTAGTCAGGGCCACTAAAGCTGGGAATTTGGTCAGTTTGTTGGATGATCACAAGGCATCTACAGTTCCATAATTTGTCAAGGAATTTCATGTAGATTCTTTTTCTGACCTGTACTATATGTCTATAAATACTCTGGGAGTGCTTCTTTTGCAAAGTCCTGCAGTTATTATCAGCGTTTGTTCTATCAGAACTCAAGACACTTTCATTACCAGATAATTGTGAATGGCCTGCCCCAGCAACTGCACAGGCAAAGGGTACTAGTTATAAAGATGAGAGATAGGGTATTTTCTGGTGGGGTGGGGTCATTAGCCAAACAAACATTGCAGAAAAATAAAGATTTTTATCTCTTCTAGTAACCGAATTATGGGTACGTGAGCAGTGGGCATTATAGGTTCACCACTTGACAGCAAACTTGATAAATATAATTGCTTTTGCAGGGCATAACAATTGCAGGATTAAACATATTTTTTGCATTTACAGTAGAGACTGGAGTGCTGATGACAGAGCAGAAGCAATTAAAGAACTTTTGGCAAAATAAGGATCGAAATTGCCCCAAAATAAAACACTGAGGAATGATTTACCTTAGGTAGCATTCTGGACTATCAAGTTACCTTAGAAAATAAACACTGGCACATGGAAAAATAAACCTGAAAAGGCTTAGGAAAGAAATGAGGGAAATAAAAAATGGTTGGAAAAACTCTGAGGAAATGAATAAATACTTTGATTCAGCCTTTAAAAAAGAAGGCATTGGGAAAGTGTCAACTTGGGAGGGAGGTAGTGTAGAGTAGAGTGTGCAATGTTCAGCTGCTAAGGTAGAAAGAGGGAAGATAGAAAATAAAATGGCATCCCTGAGGGAGAAAGAAACACAGACAGACACGCACACACACACACACACACACACACACACACACACACACACACACACACACACACACACACACACACAGTCTACATGATCTGCCATGCAGTGTCCTCAGACAGCTGGGAAGTATGCTGCAGAATCCTCGAGGGAGCCTTTCAGTTGCTAACTGCCACTTTGAAAGTGCCAGAAGACTGGAAAATGTTAATATGGTACCTTTGTATCAACAGGAGAGCAGGAAAATGTATAGGAAACAGGCAGAATACATGATCACTAGGATAATTCCCGGCATGGTTTAACAGGGAGAAGCAGCAATCAGCGAAACCTACGTAAGGATTGCTTTAGTGTGTACTCCCTAAATTATCAAAGGTTCACTGATTAGGGACTACATATGTCGTTGTTAAAAAAGATGCAGATAAAAAGCATTTAAGTAGGAAGAAAGGGACACTTTCTTCTATGTACTGAAGCTTTATAACTTTCGCTTGTTTATTCAGTTACTTTCCTTATCTCATTTTGAATTCTGCTAATTTGTAATAAAATAATCCTAGTTATTTCTTGTACTATTGCAGTAAGTAGGGGTTCCAGATGTGGATTCTAATGAGTAAGAGAGGTATCTGATAGACACTTTTGTAAATATTACTGCAACCTTGTACTTTACCAAACTATTTTGTTTTCCTCTACTACCTCAAATGTTTAACTGGCTGCAGTGGTGCAGCGGTTATCGTTATCGCCACACAGCAAGAGGTTCTCCCGTTTGACTCTCGGCTGGAGCGCCTTCTGTGTGGAGTCTGCATGTCTTCCCTGTGGTCGAGTAACATATAAAGACATGTAAGTAGGTGCGTGAATGGGTGTGCCTTCTTTGAAGGTTGGCCGTCGGGCTGGCAACTCGGCACTGTAAAAATCCACTGCCAATCATTAGCGGACCAAAGTTCCGCTGTGGTGACCCCTAAACTGGAAAAGCCAAGAGGCATTACATTACCTCAAATGTTTAACTGCATAAGCTATAAAAGTGCTTCCTTTACTTTAACAAGTATAATTACTTATAATGGTCTAGTACAATTTTCCTCTAAGACTGGTACTTCTGGATCTTAAACTCAGATTATTATCCTCCAAATATGAGTTTTTTGTCATGGACTGTGACTAAAATAGGTCCATTAGGACAAGTGCTCTATCCTGGTTAAAAAAAAAAAAAAAGGTCAAAACCATATGATCAGAGTATCTTAATTCAAATAGGACAACTGACTGAATAGAGTTTGTTCAACTATCACACCAAAGGAGGAGTACTTTGATCACTTTTCTGTGAGTAATATGCAGTGACATTAGCATTAAACTTGTGATATGGATTAGTGTTGAATTATGTTTAGGTTTGAGTTGGGATTAGGATTAAGATAAGGATGTGTGAAGTGCTGTGGGAAGCAAAACGAGTGTATGTTGTAGTGTGTAGCATACATTTATGGTTGTCTATTTCTTATGTTTTCACTGAATGTATTTTGAACCAATTGCCTGGGGATTCATTAAAGGGCTCAGGTCCTTTTCCCAAGATGTGCCCATTCACAACCCCCACCATCACCAAATCCGCATACTGCCACTAGTGTCAGTATGGCACTGCTATGTACAGTAATTCTTGGTGGTCTAGGATGTTTTCACTCCAATCTCCATACCACATTGTGGTGTAGATGACTTAATGAAGGCAGCTCTGAGGTGAGAGCACATTGCTAATTAACATATGCTCCTCCCCAGAATGCCTCGTTACCATTCAGAACAGCTGCTGAGCCAGCCTTTCATAGTGCTTCACATCATTGTGGCAGAACACTATGCAGCACCATGTTAGGGCAGTTGCTGAACTGGGAAAAGACACAGCAACATGTACATATACACATCATGGTACCTTAATGCATTCCCTCTGTTTTTGCACTAAGATATTTTCACAAAATTGATTTTAAAACTGAGTGCTTTTGAGCATGGTGATTTGACACAGATGCATTCAATGAAGTAGCTTTCATACTAGTGAACTAGAAATAAGATTCTTTTTGTTTCTGCTTCTGTTTATTTTTGCAGTTGGTCTTCTGGCTGAATTGTTCAGATTATCTCTTCAGTGTCACTTAGAGAGTCGTAAATCTTCACTGCAGTTATCCTCATTACTTTGAATACCACCCATTTTACAGCCCCATCTCTAGTCTTAATTGTGTCACACTTTCATTGCTGTGCTCTCTGTTTCTCTAAGTCAGCTCTACATAAATTTATTTTTAATAACAACAACTTTTACTCATATAAAACAACACATTTAGGAAAGGAGTAAGATTATTCTCTATGAAAAGGGGATTACAAGTAATACATGCTGGTATTATGCTGCCCACTACTACTGCAGATTGGCAATCAGTTAACTTTGTGGAGGTTAATAACTTGGTAGAGAAATCTGGAGATTGTGTACCTTCCACCTTACCTGTCTTGGACAGTCTCAACTGTTTAAATGCTTGTTCTTTAAGTTTGTTGTATTGTTTTCACAGATTGACGTTACTTACTCTGCATAATCCTATGAACACCTCTAATAAGGGAAGTCTGCTCATCTTGTGAACACCATACACAGTATATACCTGCATGTTTTACTCCATACACAATACATACCTGTGTATTTTGTTTGGATAAATTAATACACACGCTGAAGTTTTCATTCAGTGGAAACAATAAACTGAACTTGTATTGTTCAGCTTTGCCAATGGTTAAACATTTTTTTTGTTTGAGGGCATTTATACTTATAAATGAGTCCTTGTGAAATTGCCATCTGAAACCATCTTACTACAAATTCAATGTGGATGAGGTAGAAGTACATTTTAGGCATACGTAAGCAAGGTGATATTATTTTATTAAAAATACCAGTCACACTAAATTATAGTTACTATAAGAAACAAATAGAAATGGATAAAGACAATTTATGTCATCTGCAACATGCAAAATAAATTAAATTGGCCATCTCTGAGACAGCTGTCACTGGTTACCAAGAAAATTGCTTTCCTTGAGTGTGGTATGAATAATATAACTATTTAAATGTGCTAAAAAGAAACCCACATTAATGTGAACAAAATGATGTCTAAGTGCTTTTGGATAGACTGGAAATGCTAGATGCATGATGATATGAAGATGCCACAGTAATATACACTAAATTAGAGAACTTTATCGTGCTCTGTATGTCTTTACTAGCTTTATCAAAACTAGTGGGTCAGATAAATACGTACATACAAACAAAGGTACAATAATCCCCTTCTAGACTCCCAGTATACCACAGTAGTCATCCCCATAATAAGTGTCTGCCATGTTCTTGAAACTATCTAAGCCACTGCTTGATTTAATATAATTTGGTAGCCTGTTCTATGCATCGGCCTATCTCTCAGAGAAGCATTTAGGATATCACTCATTGATACATAATCTCATAAACACATTCTTCAATGCTTCTCTGTCATTCTTTGATAACACTAGGCATTCACACAGGTACCTGTACCTAAATGCCCTACTCACTTGAATAAAGTCTTCTCTTAAATAAATACATGATGCACTGTACTAGTTCAGATATTTTAATCTATCATAATAACTTAAACTTTTATATTCATAGATATCCAAGATATATTTCTGCTGTACGCCTTCCAATTTACAAATGCTAGCTTTCTTGTAAGATTTCTATGTTATTATTTCCTACTCCAGTTTAGGGCTAAGGCAGCTTAGTAACAATGATTTCATTTCACTATAAAGCTTATTATATAGTCTATAGTTCTATAAATGTCATCAATAAATTGGGTGACATGCTCAGAAAAAACTCAAAAGCTGGATCTAGCCGTACATCCAGGTCCTTAAATAAATCCATACTTTCAATCACTGTGTACTGTATTAAATATTTACTCTTTAGTCTATGTCTTTCAAATCCTATATGCTTAGTTTTCCTGTTTTTACTACCATATTAGTCTCATGTGCTGAAACTGTCAGTTTAGTCAAGTTCATTCGCAGACATGTCCTTTCCATGATAGTTGTAATTATTTTTTTTTTTTTCATTTTTCATGTCGTCTTCAAATAGGCTATATAAAACTGTAGATAAAAAGATAAAAATCCAATGTAAAGAAGTTTGGGTTTGACGGATATACTTGAAGTTAACTGTAATATACAGTTTTGAGCTACAATTAAAGTAGCACTTAGTTTAAAGCGTGCTAGAGAAACAAGTTTAGATTAGAATAACTTAGTTAATTTTCAATGCTTATCTTGAAGAATTAGTATATTTCTGGGCCCTTTTGCCTTCTCATTTCTTCCATTTTTCTTAATTATGTTCCTTTTGGCTCCTTCAATGTGTATATTTACTTGTTATATTTAAAGAATATTGTCGGCACGTATAAATAAACATTGTGGCAAAGAAAATTGCATAATCATCTTACATAAATTAGTTTGGTAAATTTCAAAGCAAGACTTGACGGAGATGAGAAAAATCCAAAAATCTGCAGTGTGCAGACATTACATTCAGCATTCATTATGAATATTTTAGCATGGAAGTGAATGTTGACTTGAGACGTTAAACATATAAGGCAGTTTAGGCGGTGACTAAGATTAAGCACTATTTTTTTTATTTCAATGCAGTATTTTTAACATAAAATGCATTAATTGTTTCATTAAGTTAGTGATATTAATATTTTGTAATTAATTCTATCATTTGGTATTCATATAATGATGAGAGGAAGAACATACAATATATGGCTATAACATAAAAGAGAACAAATAATAGGCTAGACAGAATAAACAAATATGCAGAATGCCTTGCTAAAACACAATGAAAGCAATGATCTATTTTTGCATTTTGTCTTACAGTTAAGTTCAATACTGAGTAAAGTAAACCCAGCAGTCTTTGTCTGCAACCAGAATGTCCAGCTTAAGTAAGTATACAAGAATATAGATAGTGCTAACTAATTAACAGTGATAACATTATAGGTACTATAAGCTGAAATGAACAAAACTAATATTCTTCAATGCACTGACAATTGATAATATTACTGGAGTGTAGATGCCATATTAAACACAAGCAGTAAGTTAGCTAAATGTCTAGCAGCTGTAAATCACATCACTTATTTTTCCATCCAGAGATATAGATGAACTCAACAACTTACAGCCTCTTTTCTGGGCATGAACTTGTAATTAACTTTTACTTACAATAAAAGTACTGTTATTTGTGGTAGATTATCATTGGATTATGCTGTTAATTTGAAAGGCAAAACACATTATGTTGTCAAAAATGTGAACATTTTGAGATTACTTAAAATAATGAGTTTTCCTTCCAGAAATATTTCCTTAGTATAGAGAATAAAGAAGTTTATTATGTGGAACTACTTTTTAAAGTTATGGTATCAAGGAATACCACTATGCTAGTGGCTGTGTTTAATACCATAATTTATACTGTTCAAGTGCAGTATTCCTTTTTGTGCATATGATACAATGAATATAAACAATTCTAATATGTGTCTGAGAAAATTCTCTATACCAGTTATCTACAGCACAACTGTCTTATTGTGAATTTCTGTTTAAAATGTATTGATTTTATACAAACTGCCACCACATTGCAGGAAAGTTATATCTCATGTATAGAGCCTTTAAGGATGATGCATCAAAGGCAGTCCTGGGACTTGAATTTCTATTGACACAAACATTTCCTTAACCCCAACAAAACTATCCCTTGCCTCTTCCTTACTTCTTCCATCTTTTCTTTACGGTGCCCCTCTCCTTACCAACATCCAGTCCACTCATAAAATCCACACTCGACTCGTGCTACAATAAAATTTCTAAATTTGTAACCAGTGCAAAATATTGAACTCACCATTGTTTGTTATTACACCTACTAAATTGGCTGGAACTCCCACATTATCTTACATATATTCAATTAACCACTGAACACAAATTTATATTTAAGCCATCAAACTGCCCTGCACTTTCTTCTCTACTTACACTTTATCAGTACCACCTCAGACCACTCCAATCCAATAATCAGCTGCTCCTGAATGTAGAAAAACCAAACCCTTCAGCCAGTCAGATGCTGTACTCTACTGTTGCAAAACTATGGCACATCTTCCCACCATCAATCAGCTCTACCAGCAATGCACCTCTTTTTAAGAGATCCTTAAGACAACATTTTTCCTCTCTATGGAAGTGCACATGTTCAAAAACCACACTGCCTATAACCAAAATCCCCCATCTACTACTACTCCCACCTCCCCTAATTACTCCTCTGTATTACTCTATATCTCTATACATTGATTTAACCACCCTGCTAGTACGTACTGCTATATCTGCTCACTCATACTTAGGCTTAAGACTTTATAAGTGTTTAATTATTCAGACTCTGTAATAGGAACCTAAGCTACTCACATGGGTACTTAATTATCCTAACTTGTTATACCCCAACTTGTAATTATTCTAACTGTATATACCTTTATCCTTGATAGTCTAACCTACCATTGTGCTCAGATTTTTCACCATGCCCTTTCTATTAGCAACTGCACCAATTGCATACTATATAGTATCATGTTGTTCCATTGCATTTATTAATGAATCTACTGTATGATGTATATAATATGTATACTGTAGGCTGTTTTGTTATACGTACTGTATATTTTCATGTACTATGTATTTTAATGGGCTTTTCTCCCTGGGCCTCCACTCGAAATGAGCTCTCTATGGCCTGGCGGACAATCCTGGTAAACAAATGCAAATAAAATAAATAAGAAAAAATATATAATAATTTCTAGAAATAAGTAAGTTCGTCTTAGTAATGCCATGCCAGGGACATGTATGTTATACAGCTGATTAGAAGATACTGATTGAATTGTCATTTCCATTTAGAAAATCTTGGGCTATTATCCTTGTTTAAATATATAGCTGATTGTTGGACAGGATAAAAATAGAGTCTGAATTTCAATATAGTCCTCAGATCTAAACAGAGTTTTTTATATAATATGAAATTACTGGATTCCTATTAGATGACCAAAGATGCATTCTTTCGAATACGTCTTGGTCGAACTTGAAAAGATGAAAAGGCAAAATGACGAAGCGACATATAAGCAAATTCTAATCACTTGGCTGTGTTCATTACTTTGTCATTTTCATCACTGTAGTGCGATCTCTGCATTGGTATATTTAAGTAGGGGGGGGTGTAGGAGGGATAGCTCCCCCCCACGTCGTGGTGTGTGGGGGGCAAAGCCCCTCAGTTTTGTAAAATGTTTTAAGTGTTTTTTTTTTGGAATAGCGATTTTTTTCCCTTGGAAAAAATTCGCTGTTCTAAGCATTCGAGTTTGTAAGCTTTCGCTTACATGGGGTCGAGAAATCATTGTTCGCTTTTCTAAGCATTCGATGATTTAATATAGACCCTAAATTACTTACTAAAAAAGATTTCTAAACACACTTAACAAACTATAGCAATAATTAGGGTAGCAGCAGATTACCAAAGCATTGCTGAAATTCCAAGCCTATCAGAACATAATAAAAAGCAGCCATTAATGAAGACAATGCACTTGTATAGGTTCATAGGTTCATAGATTTATACTAGGCTATCTGCCCTAAGGCATTTATAAGCCTAGCCCAAAGTTTTGTGGCTTACGCCACCCCTTATGTTAAAAAATACTGTGCCCATTAGTTTGTTGTGCCTCTGTCCAGCAGTGACACAGAGATGATTCCCGGGGTAAACCTACGATCTCCCATCCACCGGTCAAGATTTCTCTTGAACAGAGCCAGCGAGGTGCTCTGCCTCACATGGACCGGGATTTTATTCCACAGCATAGGGAGTCTCTGGGTGACAAATCTATCCCTCCAGCATGTCCTATTTATATCCGTGCTAAGGTTTAAGTCGCTTGCTCTAGTGGATCTGGTAGATTTGGATTTTTTGAGGTGGAGCATGTCCATTAATTCCGGGATGGACATGGCCTTGCATGTCAGGCACAGGTCACCTCTGAGCAGGCGGTATGCAACTGAATAGAGCTGGAGTTTCTTCAGTCTGGCAGCATATGACAGATTTTGGAGTCCCTTTATCCTTTTGGTGAGGAACTTTTGGGGTCTCTCCAATTGCTGCAGGTGTCGGGTGAGATACATCCCGAATGGGGCATTGTACTCGATCATTGGTCTGATAAGTGAAGAGTACAGGGGAACATTGACCTCACTTGATCTGGATGTGAATCCCTTCATGATCAGGTGGGCAATGTAGAAGGTCTTTCTAACCACTTTAGCAATGTGAGTGTCAAAAGAAAGGCCACTGTCAACCTGGGTCCCCAGGTCCCTGATAACCTCTTCTGTGCTTAATGGATTGCCACCTATATGGTAGCTTGGGGTTACCTTGTTTTTCCCGAAGGGTATGACTTTACATTTTTTGGCATTTAACTTCAGGCCATGGCTCTGGCACCAGTTATCAGTTTCCGTGAGACCCCTCTGAAGGATATCTGTGTCCGATGTACTTTCCACTATGGCGCCCAGTTTGCAGTCATCTGCAAACTTTGTCAGCCATAGTCCTGCTATGTTTGCCTGTACTTCTGAGAAGTAGATACTGAACAACAGGGGGCCAAGGACTGAGCCCTGTGGGACACCACTTGTGACCGGCTTGGAGTCTGACATGGCGCCAGCAACTCTAACCCTGTGGGTTCTGTCCTTTATGGCAGATGCAGATCTTGTTATGTTTATTCGCACATAAATCATGTGCAGCATGTTGGGTGGGGTTTGGGCGGTCCTTGCTACTGCACATCTGACGAGGTAATGATCTAATATAAAACCCAGAAATCCACACACGTAGAACAGATACTTGCACCAAAATAGAGTTACCCAGTTAGAAACAGTGGCTGGCAGTTATACACTGCTTGTTTCAAATGCAAAGTACTAAAAACAACTGCAAGCATTAACATAAAAAAAAAAACGCATCCAATAAGGCGAAACATGTTAAAAGACAAACATGATTAGTGTGGCTTTTTTTCCACAAAAAGTCCAAAAAACATCTGCAGTGGTACTCAAAAAAGATATACAATCCAAGCATGACATTAAATTATACCAACTCTTTTAAAGCACAGCATGTTAAAAAATCATAAACTTAAACCCACACAAACAAAATAATGGGATCACCGCTATTTAAATCGAAACATTTAAACAAGCAATTGTTACATGGAACAACTACTTCCATATAGCTCTTCAAAAATAGTTAATAGGCATAAATGCTAAGAAAAAAAAAACGTATTTTTTCATACACAGTCTTCTCATTTCAAGTACAGTCTTTAACTTACCATCTTCGAATGGTGTTCCTTCAGGGCTGGAATGACAACACAAAAACAAGAGTCATGCGTGAGTACAATAACACAAATCATCCATGGATATGGACTACTCAACTTTCTGTCCAAATACACTGAAAGTGAAAATGCTCTCCCCTACGGACATTTAACATTTTTATACCACACACAAACACACACACACAAGCTATTAACAAATTTTCCAGTTTCTTGCCCTATTCTACTTCTACAATAATTTAACCGTAGATGCCACGTATGTCACCTTTTCCTTTCCATGCTACACTGCTTCCTCAAAGAGCAGGAACTTTAAGCCGGTGATCTGGCAGTTTCTTGCAGCAGGTGGTAAACAAGACTTCCTACCAACAATCTAAAATGACCCCATTATATTACTTCCTAGACATTTTTTGTTATAACTCACCCGAAAATAACGGCATTCCAGACCATTATGTTGTTTTCTGATGGTGCTCCACTCACTCCTGCAGGGGGATCCTCCTGCAATCTTTTAAAATCTCTCATGTATCTAAAACATGATTAAAATTAGCTGTGTTTGTAATGTCAATATGCTAACTTGGCAAAGCAGAAACAAGTAATGTACTAAACAGTCAGACCTAAGATAATGTTCTGGTAGGATTTTATATTTGAGAAATGTTTCCAGATAAATATCATAGGATCATAGGAGATTACTACGCTATCGAACCGGAGGTCATTTTAAGCCTAGCTGTTTCATCCACATGTAATGACATAGAAATGCTAATCAATACCCAAGACTGCATTTAGTGATGACTGCCCATGTCCAGGAAGGTTGTGGGCTCTATCCCTGGTAAGAATTTACAGTGCACCATCCACTCATCCAGGTTCCTCTTGAACAGTGTCATAGAGTTGTTCTGTTTCATATGAATTGGTAGCCTGTTCCAAAGACATGCCAGTCACTGGGAGATAAATCTGTCCCTCCAGCATGTCCTATTTAAAGGACAACTACGGGCAAATAATGAAGAAAACATATATTTTTTATCTTGCCATGATTTACTACACCTCCCAAAGCTGCCTACAGCAAAATAAGTACTCATTCCTAATTTTATTTTGTTTTTACTCTTGTCTGCCCTCATGGGGGCAGACATGGTGATTCCTTTGGAAAGCTAAATCTGTCCTACAATGCAGACTGTGAGGACAAATAGCCCTACCATTTGTTGTCAGACTAGACTTCCATTCACTTGCAATGGAACTCCTGAAAAAAACTGCCAAGTTTGAGAGTCTGCAGCTCATGTGTCATTGACTGGTATGCGCTGAGTTTTACAAATGTTGTTCCTACTGATGTACTACACATTCACTGAAAGAAACTTGCAAAAGTGTCAACAAATTACTGAGATAAAAGACTTTACACAAGGAGCAGTTTTGCAAGT
>NC_056734.1:305805179-305955179 GCF_019279795.1 Protopterus annectens
TTTATCTGCAGCCGCAGTTATGCTACCTCTGTACTTGGCTGTGCTATTTCGGTTCTTTGATCTTTGCATTTCTACTACATCCCCTATTATCTTTGCTCTCAAATGCCTCCCTTTCCCGTTCTGCAGGAGTCTGCATGCAGACTTATCAGCTGACGGCGTTTGCCCTTCCTGCATTGATTGGTGTTAATTGCTCGTTACGGATGCATTTACACTGCTTCCGCATTTCCTCGTATTCTCCGCATTACCTTCCTATATCCCTGGTTGTTGACGGTGAGGCCGTCACATGACTGGTTTCGGGAACGTAGTCATCCTCGTGCACATGCATTTGTACGCGCATTCTGTACTGTCAGCGCATCTATTTCCTAACACGCCAGTCATGATGTTGTGATGTGCATTGTACAGCCCAGATTTGCTGTCCTCCAATATCCTTCCTCCTACGGTGGCACACCCCTGTGTGGTTGACATGTATCTGGTGTAGGCCACTCCTCGGTGTAGTACCGCCCCGCCGTTGCTCCATCCTTACGCTGGCGCGTTTTTGCGATTCACTATTATCTGCCTCATTTGCATGGAATTGACTACTAATACCTGGTTACGGCGCGCGACACCGCCTCCACTCCTTGACAACCATTGCGCTGGGGTTGCAGCTTTACATACATACTATGGTGTGTGGTGGCTGTGCAGCTGATTTGTGTTCTAATGCTCTTTTCGGACATTATCATATTATTTCATTGCTTTACAACTTCTGTGCACACATCCCGGGGGTCTGCTGTTCTTTCTACGTACGTGCCATTTATGTCATTTTTTACATTTTGTGCATATTTTCTTTGGACATTCTCGGTGCCTTTCCACATTGGCATATTGCACCTATATGATACCTGACTTTGACAGCCTTCCGTTACTCCTCCGGTATGTTTGGGTAAATGTAAACCGTTTTTTTTGGTTTACATTTCCGTGCCCTTACGCTACGCCTGCGCCACTTCGTGGATCGCTATTGCCCTCATTTGCATGGTGCAATACCGCACACAGTGTGTTTTGCATACCTACGCCGGGGGGCGGAGACGGTCCGGCGCACGCCGGTAGTGCACGTGGAATTCATTCATACCTGAATCGCTCAGCAGCCATATTTGGCGTTATAACGCCAACGCTATGCGGGCGCCTGGCGCAAGGTTCATGAATCCCGGGGTTTAACTACATTATAATTTACTGAAGTACATATTCCTCCAATGCAGAGCATGTGAAGAATTTATTAGCTTTAATTAACAAAGATCAATGAGAAGAGATAAAGAGCAAACCTATCAGAAGGCACTAATATGTTGGTGGGGTCCTCATGAATATAACCTCTAAATGTATTATTGCCCTGCTCTGTCCTTCCTCAGTTAATGTCATTCCATAAACTTGTGACACCAACTTTAAAAATCTCTAAAGGCTCTGAAACCAACATCTCTGAATTTAAGGACTTCAGCAAGTAAACCTTGCATAATAATACAAATAAATCTCAAAATTAACTTATTACAGCACTAGCTCAAATGCTGACACAACAGACAGCTTCACAATAAAATTCTACACCAGCTTAGACAAATACATAGAATTTGCCGGACCAAACAGAGCAAAATGCAATATGAAATTCAAAAAGAAATCACACTGGTGATTCACCAGTACAAATAAACTTTATAACAAAAGGGAAACAAATATTTAAGTTTTACAGCAAATCCAAAACTAATAATAACGACAGTATAAAAGACATTACCAGGAAAATGGAAAATAGGAAGAATACAGCAATCCATGAACTTAGGTTAGTTTCTGCAACTAATGGTAACTATAAATATGTCTAGTTATACTAGGAAGCTATGGAACAATGCCAAATAATGCTCAAAACTAATCCTAAATGGGATTGCTCAATATGACCCAACAAGCATTGCCAATATTGTAGTAAACAACTTTGATGCAAACTTCACCTCCAAAACATCTGTCCAAAGTCCACAAGTCCCAAAATCTCTTACATCTCCTATTATCACCAAGGAAGATATTCTGATGGTCCCATCAAAGACAAAAACATATTTCCTTCATGGAACCTGACAGCATACCTTGATGCTTAATAAATAAGTCTAAACATGCCCTCACTGAATTTTGTCTCAAATCTTTAAATTAACCTTAGTTGCAGGATTTGTTTTTGAATTCTGGCACATAGCAGTGGTGATAACTCTCTGCAAGGGTGTAAAATATATTTCCATAAGTCTTATGAGCCTCATTTGCAAAGCTATGGAGTGTATCACAACTAATCTCATCAATTATGTTGTCAAAAATCTCATTAGGCTAGACCCTCAACAGCATAGCTTCATCAAAGGGAGATCCTGCATATTAACTCTAGTTAACTACGTCAAGAGTGTCACACTGGCTGTTGACAGTGGTTATACTGCTCACGCTGTCCATTCTGACTTAGCCAAAGCATGTGACACTATTCCCCATGCTCTAAATATAGATTATTATGTGGTGAGATGGATAGCAAAGTAGCTAAAAGAGAAAACCCACATAGTTTGTGCGATGGTGCCTCATCTAAAGAGTATGTTGTGCTTAGACTTTGTGCTACTTTTCCTCCAGGTTTAAAGGAATATTAACCGATTGCACCGGGACTTAATATTAGGCATGACAGATTGTAAATATATATTTTACCAATGTGCTTTATTTACTAATAGATTTGCACATTAAATGATGTTTCATGTGTTATGGAGGCCTGTATCTTTAAGAAAAGTTAATTTAATCACCAGGTAATCTGTGCACTTGTTTGCATAACAGCACTGCCTTTTCAGCAGTATAAAAAGTGTTGGCTTATCTGCTCATTTTATTCTGATGAAGTCTCTCTGTTGAGACAAAAGCACTCAATTATTTTATTTATTATTTTAATAAAATTATTTTTAACCAGTGACTGGATCCTCGCTGGCATTATTTAAATTTAGATTCTGATTTGGTTAACATAACACTGCGCCCACCTAGTTTTTCCTCCTTTGATAGAATGTCGAGTACTTTTCCGTATCTTCTGTTTGCACCCCATTGCATGCCACTCAACTTTAATACTCAAGGATTCTGGACAAAGCTTAGAACAGTATATGAAAATAAAGGCCCAACATTAGGAGCAGTTTTAACTATTACTCTAATTCACTTCAAACATCAGAAAAACAGATTTTCCATAAATATGCAATTTTCTGAACAAAAAGAAGTCTGAAACTCTAATGACTGGAATATTATGATGGACAGAACTAAAAGAGGCCAAATCAAGGACAAATGAAAGGTAGGTTACCTCTGAAACTGAAATGTGCATCTAGTTGGCCTCCTTGGATAACAAATGGGAATTATTAATATTTTTAATATGCTCTGTTCTGGTGTAAAATCTATCACTTTACTTGCCTTGGCTATGCTTTAGGCCAGTCCCATTAACTGCCTTTGTGTATTACAAATCCTTCCACTCACACTCTCTCAATTTCATTTTATTTTAAAACACACACACGCACACACGCACACACACACACACACACACACACACACACACACACACACACACACAGATTTAGTTTTCTGCTTCATCTACAGCTTACAGCTGGTCTTCATTTTCTATTTCCAGATAAAAGTTATCTTCCTTGTCATTTTGCTGAAAATCCTACCTCTTTTAATTGGGGGATAACACCACCATATTCTAACTTAATGCATACAACTATTGCCCATCTTTTACCATATTCCCTTTGTCTTACATCTGCTTTCTCAAACCCATTATTTGAACTGCTCAAGAAGATGACCTCTTTTTCCCACTGCTTAATATCACATTTTGATAATAATTTGCATCTTTTCTAAGAATATATTCACTGGTGTGTAAACTCCTCACATCCAATGGGTGACATGCCTTCTCCTCAGCTTGCATCAACCCTGGCTGTTTGTTATCTTTATCCCCTGCCCTTGTACCCCATTTATTTGCAAATCCCTTGGCAGCCAACATCTTCACATCCCCCTTTTGCCAATTCTATGCTTCTGCTAGCCATTGATTTATATTCCCTAAATATCAGTGTAATTTCTAGCTTTTTCATAGCTCACATTGAGTTTTGCTTAGAGCAGTATAACTGCATTCACTTCTTCCTGATAAGTGACTGGCCATTCCTTATTTACAATTAACAATCATGTACTGTCTAATCTGAATTCTGGCATCCATAATTTTTTATTTTTTTGATTTTACAAGATTTTACCAATGATTTACTTCATTGCTTATTTCCTTTTCTTACCACTCTCAAAATTTCAAAAACAAACTAAAGTCTCACTTTTACTCAATCTAAATAACTTTGAATGGGGCTTAGTTAAATATAACCACACTATGCTGTACTTCCACATGCATCATATGTTATTTTCAAATGTTAAATCATTCTTAGGCAGAACGTTTTTTAATGGAATATACTAAAACACTTGTGAGAAGGAAAACAATAAAAAAGGCAGAAACTCAAAAGAACATAGGGATTATTCACTCTTCCACCCGTTACTCATATGTTGCTTTATCAGAACTAATTATACATCTGATAGACATTAAATGCTAAACTACCTTAGCCTACAGACATTGGTAAAAAACACTGCCCTGTCAAGCATATATTTTGTTTTATTACATGTTTAATACAACACTCACATCAGAGCCCTAGTTTAAGGGAAACAGGGAGGATGTGTTTGCATCTCAGATATACAATATTATTTGGAGCTGTGCCTTCCCTCACACAAAAAGAAAACATATTCCCCTTAAAAACTCACATCAGTTTCTCATTTCCCTGAGTTTTTCTAAGATATAATTAAAATTAAAATATAAAAAAGAAACCAGAAAAAATAAACATAAATACAAATATTAACAAAATGACTGAAATACTGTGATATTCATCAGTTACCTCTTTATTTATTATGTACTTAGAAAACAATCATTGCAAAATCCCATTTTTCTATATTGGAGTAATTCCTGACTGTATATTCATTTATTCCGTCATTTCCATGCATTGTAACAATACCCAAACTCGTGTGCTTCTCTTTTAACTCTCATCACTTCTTTGACCATCTCTTTACTCTGTATTTGGTGTCATGCAATCATTTGTTCCAGAACACTCATGTAATCTCTTATCAACATCTGTGGAATCTTACCTTCCATACTTTTCTCCTTTAATGCTGTACTTTGACTAGTACATAGTTGTATCCTATTCTTAAGCATGCTAACCTTTTAAAGGGTAGCTGTGACATTAAGTGGTACATAGTTGTATCCTATTCATAAGCATGCTAACCTTTTAAAGGGTAGCTGTGACATTAAGTGGTACATAGTTGTATCCTATTCATAAGCATGCTAACTTTTAAAGGGTAGCTGTGACATTAAGTGGTACATAGTTGTATCCTATTCATAAGCATGCTAACCTTTTAAAGGGTAGCTGTGACATTAAGTGGTACATGGTTGTATCCTATTCATAAGCATGCTAACCTTTTAAAGGGTAGCTGTGACATTAAGTGGTACATAGTTGTATCCTATTCATAAGCATGCTAACTTTTAAAGGGTAGCTGTGACATTAAGTGGTACATAGTTGTATCTTATTCATAAGCATGCTAACCTTTTAAAGGGTAACTGTGACATTAAGTGGTACATAGTTGTATCCTATTCATAAGCATGCTAACCTTTTAAAGGGTAGCTGTGACATTAAGTGGTACATAGTTGTATCATATTCATAAGCATGCTAACCTTTTAAAGGGTAGCTGTGACATTAAGTGGTACATAATTGTATCCAACCTTTTAAAGTGTAGCTGTGACATTAAGTGGTACATAGATGTATCCTATTCATAAGCATGCTAACCTTTTAAAGGGTAACTGTGACATTAAGTGGTAAATAGTTGTATCCTATTCATAAGCCTGCTAACCTTTTAAAGGGTAGCTGTGACATTAAGTGGTACATGGTTGTATCCTATTCATAAGCATGCTAACCTTTTAAAGGGTAGCTGTGACATTAAGTGGTACATAGTTGTATCCTATTCATAAGCATGCTAACTTTTAAAGGGTAGCTGTGACATTAAGTGGTACATAGTTGTATCTTATTCATAAGCATGCTAACCTTTTAAAGGGTAACTGTGACATTAAGTGGTACATAGTTGTATCCTATTCATAAGCATGCTAACCTTTTAAAGGGTAGCTGTGACATTAAGTGGTACATAGTTGTATCATATTCATAAGCATGCTAACCTTTTAAAGGGTAGCTGTGACATTAAGTGGTACATAATTGTATCCAACCTTTTAAAGTGTAGCTGTGACATTAAGTGGTACATAGATGTATCCTATTCATAAGCATGCTAACCTTTTAAAGGGTAACTGTGACATTAAGTGGTAAATAGTTGTATCCTATTCATAAGCCTGCTAACCTTTTAAAGGGTAGCTGTGACATTAAGTGGTACATAGTTGCATCCTATTCATAAGCATGCTAACCTTTTAAAGGGTAGCTGTGACATTAAGTGGTACATAGTTGTATCCTATTCATAAGCATGCTAACCTTTTAAAGGGTAGCTGTGACATTAAGTGGTACATAGTGGTATCCTATTCATAAGCATGGTAACCTTTTAAAGGGTAGCTGTGACATTAAGTGGTACATAGTTGTATCCTATTCATAAGCATGATAACCTTTTAAAGGGTAGCTGTGACATTAAGTGGTACATAGTTGTATCCTATTCATAAGCATGCTAACCTTTTAAAGGGTAGCTGTGACATTAAGTGGTACATAGTTGTATCCTATTCATAAGCATGCTAACCTTTTAAAGGGTAGCTGTGACATTAAGTGGTACATAGTTGTAACCTATTCATAAGCATGCTAACCTTTTAAAGGGTAACTGTGACATTAAGTGCCCACTTTTTTTCTGAATTGATTGTACTCCTTCTGATTTTTAGAGTTTGCATGCATCTTCATTCAACATGCTCTTATTATCTAGAAAATTGTTTCATTTTTATCTTCTTTCTGATGAAGGCATCTCAAGAAATGCACATAAACTCTTTTCATGCTTTAGTAACAGTAGCATCTCTCAAGTCTTCTGAGACCCACCTATGTGTAGTTCATAATGTTAGGCCTAATAATTAAGCATGGCCAGTCGCAATGCAGAGAAATGTCAAAGCTACAGCTTAAAAGTTCACCAAATCAAAGGCAGAACTGAAATCTTGGTAAATATCAATAGTTTAGGACCAATTTTTTTGAATACTTCCATTAAGGCACCATCTCAGAAAGAATGCAAAATGCACTGACTGATGACAGACCAGTCATTGTATAAAATCATATTATATGGCATAATTATGGACCAACAACAGTTCATAAGGAAAAAACACACACATTTTACAATGTAAAATGCAGAGCACATGCTAAGTAGTCAAATGCCAGCATTTTAATTAAATAACAAAAATATGACTTTCATTCTGAAATACAAGCTGAAAAGGATTATTGTTTTGACTTCAAGAATAAGACAACTCTGTTGGAACAAAGACAGGTAACTCGGCATGCAGAATAGTGAGGGGGATAAAGGACTTGATTATAGAGTTTTTTTGCCACAGTGAAAACATGAAAAGAGTTTATGTAATTTCAGATAGGAATTCTAATAAGGTGAACAGCCGTATGATTATTGGGCTGATTCACGTGCTACTAGCAGATTGAGCTCACCAAAAGAAAAAGGTAGGAATAAAGAAAGAAAAAGGTAGGAATAAAGAAAGAAAAAAGAAAACAGCAATTATGTTTGCTTTGAGAGCTGGCTGTGGTAGTACTGGGCATTATCGAGTGTCATCAACTGTAAATATGGACGCAAGATGAATCGACCCCCCCCCCCCCCCCCCCCAGTTAATCACTGTACTGGGTAAATTATGAAAAGTTCTTAGTGTGTATTCAGATTTTTTCTCATTATTGAAATATAAAACAACATTTTAAATGAAGCAACAAATGTCACATTGTCTGTCAAAGAAAAATATCCTAAACCTTGAAATTTGAAATAATGTATTACAATGAAGTATAACATGAGGTTAGTTTTAGATTTACATTCTATAAAGAAGGTTTATTATTATGGATTTGCAAACCCTTTGTGAAAATAAGCATTTGCAACAAATTAATAGACACTTCCTCACTGTAAAATAAAATCTAATATGACTATTTTCCCTGTTTCAAGTGTCAGCTGATCAACTAAAACCTTTCTACAACTGCTCTTCATCTGGATATAATGGATATGTTCTTAACTTTGACGGCGATGTATTCCAGTGTATAAGTCCTTGCAGTGCAGGAAATTACTGCTCAAATCAAGCAATCTGTGAACATATCACATCTGGGCCAGTATGTAGGTAAGTAAACAAAGACTTAAATAGGCATCTAATATGGGACTCAACTATTTATACACATGCAAAGGAAACATTTTAAAGGCTATTTGCTGTTTTATTAATACAACAATAAACAGAAAAGAAAACTTATTTTACTGATTTTACATTCATGGTAACAAATAGTGTAAATTCATTGTGCAAAATGTATGACAGGCCATACTCAGATAATGGAAGTAAACATGAATAAAATACTACAAAAGTTCCAGAATAAACAAATTGTGTTTATCGAAGACTATGTACTTTTTCATTCACTGCTTATTCCAGGAGGTTGTCAGGCCTCATTCTGTGTTGTTGTTACTTGGATGCTCTTCATAAAAGTTGAGCATGACATTTCCTAATTTGCTACAGTATTGAAAATCTTGTAATGCTTTTTTATCAGTATATTCAATAACAATGCCTTATTAAACCCAAGTATGCTTACCATGAGAACACATTTAGGGCGGTGTAATAAAATTCCATTTTTTTTTCCAGATATTTGTGTATATACAAATAAGGTTATTTTATCCATTCACACCTGGGAAGCCCATCACATATGCACAGATACACACACACACACACACACACACACACACACACACACACACACACACACACACACACACACACACACACACGCACGCACACACACACATGCACACACACACACGCACACACACAGGAACACACATGCACACACACACACACACACACACACACACACACACACACACACACACACACACACACACACTCACACAATGGGCATACCTTTGTTGAAGGATGTGCATCAGGGCTGGTAACTCGGCACGTAAAAATCAACTACCAATCATTAGCGGATCGGAGTTCCGCTGTGGCGACCCCTAACTGGGAAAAGCCGAAAGACTCAACATATATATATATATATATATATATATATATATATATATATACATACTAAGAAATGAACTTCGTGACAATAACAACATTCAAAAAATAGTAAATCGCACCAACAACTCTTGTAGTACTTTAGCGCTTTTGTCTTATTTACTATCAAGACTTCTTCAGAAAGACATGCTTCATAGCTATGAGCAACCATTTTCACTTCCTTTAAATACATTAGTTCTAGCAGGCTATTTAAATTAACAACAGTTCCTTTCCATTAGTAAAGTGTGAACAGGCAGGGTGCTGTGTGCATTTTTATTAACATTACAATCGCAGTTACATAAGGTAAATTGGTCAGACAGTAATAGCCTTGTGGTGCTGTATGCATACTAATAGGGATCGTGTGCAAAAAGGGATTGTGTGCAAAAAAGGGATTGTGTGCATTTGAGTAATGTTTGATTGAACTACATTTTTGGAAGGTTGGTGTCTGCGATTTGAGTTTCTGTAATATGTGTTTCGATGAAGAATATATATATATATATATATATATATATATATATATATATATATTTATATATAAATACACACAAACATATCTGTATATGTTTGTATATATATATATATATATATATATATATATATATATATATATATATATCTATATCTATATATATATATCTATATTTTATATATATATATATATATATATATATATATATATATATATATATATATAGATAAATGCGTGTGTGTGTGTATGTGTGTGTGTGTGTGTGTGTGTAAATATATGTATGGCTCTGTATCTATTCATCTAAGGTAGCCCTACATGCAAAATCTTAACTTATTTTGTGCTTGCATTAGCCATATTAGTTAACATCAGAGAGGCAATATTTTTACCTAGGTCAGTAAATGGGTGTAAATGATCATGGCAAGGACAACTATATGGGAGAAATGTGCACTCTTAAATAAGCAAGCAAGGTAGACCACAAATCATATATGTAACAAGTAGTTTGAAAATAGCATTGACTTACTGGAAAAGTTGTGCTCCCAACAATAAATGACTGGCTACACATCTTACCCATTTATAATTTATTAAGTGAGCAAATGGTCTGATCTTCTGAACATTTTTAGCCAGAACCTGAGTAAAACTGTACAGTAGTAAACACAATGTTAAATTGGTAGCATGTATTAACAGATCAGGGAATACTGACTGAAAAACATACATTGGAAAAAACATATAAGTAAAATCACAGATGTTGAACTCATATACACTGGTGGAAATTATAACAAGCAGTGCTAATTTATGCTATAAACTTTATAGCAGTGTATTTTGGCTTTTCCTATTAGGGGTTGCAACAGTAGATCACTGGTCCGCAGATTGATTGGCAGTGGAGTTTTTACAGTGCCAAGTTGTCAGCCTGGCGCCCAACCTTCACAGAAGGCACATGCACATGCACCTACCTGCATGTCTTTAAAACTCACTAGACTGCAGGAAGGACATGCAGACTCTGCATAGAAGGTGATCCAGCTGAGAATCAAACTGGAAAACTTCTTGCTGTGAGGCAACAATGCTAACCACTGCACCACTACAGCCACTGGTTATTAACTTTATAATATTTACATATATGTGGGAAATTGTTTTCAATGCATTTGTACTGAGTCTGTGATTTAGTAACAGTTAACTGGCATATAGAAAGTATGGGCATTTATATTAATTTTGCAGATGTGTAAGATTAAAATTTCCCAAGTTTCAGAAGTTCTTTCATTTTTTTTTAAATTTAATTAGATAACTTGTTCCATGCGGCAGGTTATATTCTGGATAATGTTTTTTCTTCAGTGCCAAGCATAAGTCTTGATCTAATGAGTGTAAGGGTATTTTCTTGGGAGCTTCTAAAAGTGTAGTTCTGGTCCTTTATTTGAAGTGCTCTTTAAAGTAGAGGACAGTAGCCAAGTATATGAATTAAGGGTACTTATGTGACCCTATAGAAGAAGGGAAGCCAGAGAATGTTTTCTAATAGTAAGCAGTCACAGCAACTGACATCAACAAGGAGTGCAAATCTGAATATTGTAATAAGTGTTATTTGAATTTCTGTATGTTCTGTTATGACTGACATATAATCAGGGTTGATACATATTCCAGCTTGAGTTTTAGTGCATTTTAGGTTATGGCTATACTTGCAGATTGGGAGAGTAGCTGAGAGATCCAGTGGCAGTTTTAACTGTGTGATAACTTTGTGGGTGATACTATTTGTAAGAATGCTTATGTTCAGAAGAAGTTCTAACTTCTTTGCCTTGACATTTTTGATGATTAACTGTAAAAATAGTATTTAATGCTATTAAGGAGAAGTTTGTTTGAGAGAAGCCAGTTGCATAGATCAGTTAACTTGGATTTTATACTATTTTGTAAAGTATACTGAAGTTTGTTAGCTTCAGTTAGTATAAAATCATCTCTGTATATGATTGTGTTGGGGTTGGATAGATTACACGTGATGCCATTAATAAAAAATGAGAATAAAAGTTGAACCAATGGATTGTATTGTCACTAAAACTAAGTCTTTTCAATTTATTGTGTATGAAGCTGAGATTTACTGTTTCAAAGGCATGAGTAAGGTCTATGAATATACCTGCTGCAATAAGGCCAACATTTATGACTTTTTAATTAGTATATATGGCTATGGCTAGAACTGTTAAGGTGCTAAATGAATTTCTGAAACCAATTTGCCAGTCACACATTGGGCCATAACAATTTATGTGTGTAATCATTTGCTATTAAATTCGTTTTTCAAAGATTTGAGTTACTGGGCAGAGATTTGAGATAGGTCTGTAATCTTTAAGTTGTGTTGTAAAAGAAAGTTTTGGCAATGGTTGAAAAAAGATGCTGCATATAGTGATTGGAAGGGGTGTTTTTTGTTAGATTATGATGAAAGGACACTAGAATCAGTGCTGAAAGATGCTTGATTTCTTTTCAGTTTTGAAGAGAGGATGTTCTGCCTTTCCCTTAAACAGAGGGCTTTTATAGTGTCTCTGTAAATTCTAGTGCACTGTCCTAATTTCAAGAAATGTGGATGGAGGTCTTCGTTTGTGTGTTTCTTCTTCCAAGGCTAATTCATCTTTATTGTAATATTGTCTATAAGCCAAGAGCATTTCTGGCCTCTAAATCAATAGCATGTCATTGAGAAAAGGTTTTCCTGGATATCTGGAAGGGTACTGATAAATTATGAAAGTGCAATGATGGGGTTAGTTTGCAAGCATAGAGATATACAGTCTAGATCGTTTCAATAAAAATATTTAGAAGAGTCATTTTGTTTTGTGTTAAAGATCTGTCCAAAATTATAACAGCAACACTTTAAGTTTTGAATGACCATTCAGAGATCACTGCACACTGAACAGTAATTGAGTTTGGGAGAATAACAATATTTCAACATCTATGCATTTTGTTTGCTATTATAAAAATGAGTGCAGCATAGCTCCCAGTTTGATGCTTTGGTCTTGAAGATTGCTTTACTAATTGTTCAAAGCCAAGAGTATCCAGCTTTTTATTCAGTTTTCTGACCTTGTCCCTATGACACCAAGATTAAAATCACCAAGAATGCCATTATTTTTGGTGTCCTGTGTGGTGTGGTATAATACTAATGGATGATGCAGTGGAATGTATACAACTCCAAGAAGATAGTGAAGGTTTTACCTGTGGCAACATGACCAACAATCCAGTCAGAGTGTATTATTTTGAGATGTAGCAGTAAAACGGTTTATTACTATAAGAAATAGGGTTTGCTTGATAAGGATCATGGTACCGCCTCCTATTCTTTCACCAGGTCTGCTGTTCTGTATTAGTTTACAGGTTTCATTACACATAAAGGGTAGCTTTTTGTTTTTGAACCCAGCCTGGGTAGCTTCATTCACATGTGTGGATGAACTGTGAACTACTGACAGCTGACAGCCTCAATTTAGTCATTTACCACAGTATTACTGGTAAATTTCTGCATAGTTTTGTGCCTTAGTGGCAATATTGTGAATTCTGCACTAGTATTTATGCTTCAGTCATTTTTATAGCTGTATACACCTGCTTAAAGGTGCATTCCAGTGACATTCTGTTTACCTTGCTACTATTTTTTTCCTATCTTCTTTGAACTTGCCTCAGAAGGGCAGCATAGCAAATTTTGATGGCTGAAAAAATCAGGTGAAACTGTATAGCCTATGCCCCACTGCCTCACCCAAGAAATGTCTACAAGCATAACCCCCCAACTATTAACAGGGAGCATTCACTAAAGCCAAAAAACTTAGCTTCGCTGGACCTGCCAATATCTTGGGAGGCCTCCTTAAATAGCTTGAAGCATGACCTATTAGGACCACTTGACTCACTTTTCAGCTATAGCCTTAAAACAGGATTTGCACTATGAGAATGAAGGACTGCAGTGGTTATACTACTTGTCAAGGGTGGGCAATCAACCACCCCCCAGAAACTACAGACCCATTAGTTTGACTAGTCTAATAAGCAAAGACATTGAATGGATTATCATGCAAATGATCAACAAAGACATAGGCAACCTTCAGACACAGGACCAGCACAGTCTGGCTTTGTCAAGGGAAGATCAGGCCTACTAATCCTGGTCGACATCTTTGAAAATGTTACCAAGGCAGTGGATGAGGGGACAATGGTGCATACCACCTACATTGGAACTGGCTAAGGTGTTCAGTACAATACCACACACTGTTATAGGTGAGAAATTCACCAAACTGGGCATATACCCCCAATGATGTGCTGTATTGCCAGATGGCTCACAGACAGAACCCAGGAAGTCAGGATTGGTGAGACCACCTCCACCAAGAGACCAGACACCAGTGGGGTACCTCAGGGCTCCATGCTGGGGACGCTATTTGGCATCTTCTTTTCAATGGTAAATGCTAATGTCAAGGGCCTTTGGCTGACCAAGTTCCCAGATGACTGCAAATTGGAAGTTATCATAGATTCCCCCATGATATAAACATTTTGCAAGAGGGTCTAACAAAGATAAATGACCAGTGCCAAAGTCACACATTGATACTCATTGCCAAGAAATACATTGTAGTGACTTTTGGGAAAATTGCCACCCAGGCTAATTACTCCATCTGTAAGAAAGCCGTAAGAGCTGACCCGGTAGTCATGGATCTAGGAACATATGTAGACAGTAATCTGGCCTTTGAACAATATGTGGCCAGGGTAGTAAGAAAATAATTCTATGTTGCACAACTTAAAATTAAGGGCATGGCTTTCAGGACCAAGCTCTTCATAGTGCCAGTTTATTCGGCCCTTATTAGACCCATCACTGAGTACAATGGCCCCTTTGGCATGTACCTGATCAGACATATGTAACAGTTGGAAAGTTTCCTTGCTGGGAGAATCCAGGCTATAAGCACATTGTCCTATAAGGATCACTTTAAAGCCCTGTCTCTAAACTCAGTCTCCTATGGGTTACTGAGATGCGATCAATGTCTGGCATACAAGACATCCATGGATTCAGCCCTAATGGATGTTTTGCACATCCACAGAATGAACTGTATCAGGAGCACTAGATCCAATGATTTAAATTTTGCTTGTGACATAAATAAGTCATGTTGGCAAAACAGATATATGTCTCAGAGAATCTACATGCTCTGGAACAGGCACCCCATCCATGCAAAACAGAGTCCATCCCTAATCCTATTTAAGCATAACCTTGAACAATAAATGAAAAATTTTAAATTCACCCCAGGTCTAGCCTCCTTTAATCTGATAGACAGAGACAGACAGTAATGCCCTCATACCCTCTATAAACTTTCTGACATAACCCTTCCCTATAAATGCCCATGATACATAGGGACGCAATTGGGTTGTATAGCTAGGCGTATAAAGGCCCAGGTGGTTATATAGTATATAACTATGAACCTAAAAGGAAAAACAAACTGATGCACTTTGTAACAAACAGAAAACATACAAAATCTTCCATCACTCTCCAGCTTGTAGATGAATATAACCGTACTAGAATGACCACTTCATTTCAATTGTTTGGCAACTGGCTTGATCAAACCTTTAACTTTCAAGGACACATCAAAACACTCAGATCCAAAATTAAATTGTTCCTATTCTGGACCTCAAAACTCTCTGAATTCCTCTCTTTACCAGCTAGGGCAGCTATAGGGAAAGACGTTCTACTTGACTAACTTGAATATAGTTTAATACTATTTACCAGCTCTTCAAGAAGAAACATAATACCATTTGAGTCCATATCCAATTAAATATGCTGCTTCTCTGTCAGCTATCTATGGCATGAACACCATTACTTCATACTATCAAAAGTCAACTTGCTTGCAGGAATAGTCAAAGCAAACACACTTCTGGGCTTCATGCTTTTAAAGTTACTTTATAAAGATATCCCTTTCTCAACTCACTATTCAACTCATCACAAGCAGCATAACTATAATCTTAGGAGCCAGTCCAGAGCATGACCAGGACTCCAAACCCTGCAAACAAACCACACAGGTCTGACCACAGCTTCTCTCTCCTTGCTTCCAAACTTGCAATCTCCCCTACCTCATTTCACTGAAATATCAAACTACTCCAACTGCATCTCCAACTCTTTCTACAGAAACAAAGCAAACAGACATGCCAAATAATATGCATATCACAAAAATTAACCAAATCCCTTCCAAACTAGTTCTCCGTACTTTTTCAGCTCTGCTACTTTTATTTCTCACCGGAAAATATGATTATTTCTTATGTATATATTCACATACTATAATTAGTCCATGCTGTTCTGAAACTGCCTCTGCATTATTCTGTGTATGAGCTACTGCAAATTCTTGCAGATTGGTATTACTGTTTTTCATTAATTGTTGTTGAATACACTTCTTTAAACACCTTTATTAAATGATTATGTAAACCCTAGGCACACTGGTCTACTTCTAAATTTCAAACTTCTAAAATGTAGAATTTCTTATGGTCAAGACTATAAGATCGATGTTTTAGAAGTTTGAAATTTAAATTAAAAAAAATAAAAATAAAAACTTTATTCTACATTTTTTGCAGTGAGGCAAGCCCCTCTGCATCCTGCACACCCCCTGCTAATTAAATATACCAACACTGAGATCACACAACAGAGAGGAAAAAGGTAAATATACTGTTCCAAGCTATACAGCAGTCTCCATTTAAATGGTTCGAACTTTCAAAATGTCAATCTTATGGTCTCAACCATAAGAAAGTCGACTTTCTGAAAGTTAAAAATTTAGAAATAGACCCAGTCACACATATATTCATAGAAAAGAAAAAAAAATAACACATTTAATAATAATCAGCTGTGCATTTCATATGTTTTCCTTATAACAACTGTCATTCACTTCAAAATTATGTTTGTTTGTGTCTTTCGGCTTTTCCCAGTTAGGGGTCGCCACAGCGGAACTCCGGTCCGCTAATGATTGGCAGTAGATTTTTACATGCTGGCTTGCCAGGCCTAACGCACAACCTTCATCAAAGGAAGGCCCATTTACGCATATCGCCATACAGAAGACGCTCTAACTGAGAATCGAACGGGCAACGTCTAACTGTGAGGCGACAAGGCTACCGCAGTACCATATGTAAAACACTCAATTTCTGATTTCCCTTGAACCTCACTCCTCCTTCTGAACAGTATTCCGCATGTTTATTTTTATGTAATTTGCTCCTTTACTTTTCTAAAGATCCGACTTCCAGATTTTTATCTCTTTAACAATATTCAGTACTTCCATTATATTTGGTTTTAGGTATACATTTTACATTGTTTTATTATTGCATTCACTCTGGCTTGAGCCTGCAATTAGTCATTCTCTGATTAGTTGTCTACCAGGTAAACAAATGGAGATAAAATACATATCCATTATGTTTTATTTAATTATATTTTCACTGCAATTATTGAAACAGATCAGAAAAATCTGTTTTAAAGGTCAAGTTATGGGACTAGATTTCCTCATATAAAATTTAATTTTAGTGAAAAACATTTACTTTTAGCAAACACTTCATTTACAGTTTTGCAGGCAGGCAAAATGCAACCTAACACAAAGACAATAAATAAATTATTTTGCATATATATTTCCTCAATGTATTTTTGCAATATGGGGTTAATGAAGAAGCATAAATATATGTGAACAAAAATATATCAGTAATATCTTTCCAGAGCTAATTTTGTAAGGTCTGTGAAATGACAGCTATGAAAGATATCTGAATGGCTTCATCTTAGTCCTCTTACTTCATGGCTCCGAACTACAGGCAAACTAGCAATGTCTGCTAATCCAAATACACACATTTCTGTATTATCAGTTTTATCCAGTTAGTAATAAAATATACCTGCTGTACAAACGTTGGCTCTAATTTTATATGATAATATTTCTATTGTAATCTAATGCATGTATATTTCCTACTGCTCTAGGTGCAAACCAGTATCCATTTATTCGCCATTTGGGGAACGCTGTGAAAATCTTGCGTTAAACCTTAATGCCTTTTTTGGAATTCTCTTTGGAGCCCTGGCATTCCTGTTTTTGTTGCTGCTCATCATTTTCATTATCATATGCTGTGTGTGCAAGAAGAGAAAATCAGAAACACTGCCAGTGTAAGTCTTCCTGGTACTTTATGCAATGTGTATTACAGATTTTAATAGGGTTTTTACTATGATACCCACACTGTATATGTTTAAAATGACAAATTGAGTTAAAGTTTATTCATACAGGAAGTTGATCAAGACAAATTTGTTCTCAGAGTTGAGTACGAAGCTTAGGGTTCCTGCCTTCTGAATCCAGTGCATAGAATAGGTTTTATGCATGAAAACAAGATGTCTTTTGATTTAAAATGCTTTCTTTCTTATAGATCAAACTTACTTGTCATTGGTAAGCAGTTAAGTAAAAAAGTTTTTCCAGAAATTAATTAAATATAACTCTGAGGTATACATGAAAGGGAAACATACACCTACTTTTTCAGAGAGCTGAATGTAAGATAGCAACTGAAATTAAACAAAAATCTCAAGAAGAACATGCACTTGCATAGCTATAACATGTAAATGCAGGCCATCTGAAGGTATCTTAGGCTTCTGCAGTTATGACCATGTGATTACAGTGTTCTATACCTGGATATTACAAAATGGATGTGAGAGCACCATGAGTATACTGAACTTCAGCATAGAAAGTTAAAATGTGAGAGCTTCTGGTCATGTGAGTGTTTTTTTTCTACTCACTCATAAACATAGTCAATGTGTAACTTTCAGTTTTGAATAACACTATTATCTCTACTAAAGCAGCTCATGAATCCATGTTAGAATCTGAAGATAAATACATTTATAAACAGTTTTTCAACTACATTAAATACTAAGAAATACTACTGAATATTATGCTGAAATTACTCTAAATGGCATCACCTATTTGAACTTAATAGATACTGTGAATATACTAGCAAACAACTTCAATGCCAATTTTAACCTGTGGACTTCTTTCCAAAGTCCCAATATCCCTTACTTTGCCCTATTATCACAAAGGAACAAGTACTGAAGTTGATTTCTAAGATCAAAACATTTCTTTCATAGGCCTGATGACATGCCTGCTTGTTTAATAAACAATATTAAACACACCCTGGCAGAGGCACTCCTCAAATATTTTATCTATATTTTGCTTCAGGTTTTTGACTTTGAAGTTTGGTGAACTGCAGTAGTGATGCCACTACACAAGGGAGGCCCTACCACTGGCCCAGGGAATTATAACTCCATCAACCTAATGAGTCTTATCTGCCAAGTCAATGAATGTATTATTACTGACTTTATAAAATATTAAACATATTAGATTTTATCTGCAGCAGTCTGGCTTTATTAAGGAAAGATCTTAACTAATGAATTTAGTTAATTAAGCTATCAGAGCAGTGGTGCAGCAGTTTGCATTATCACCTCACAGCAAGAAGTTCTCAGTTCAATTGTCAGCTGGGGTGCCTTCTGTGTGGAGTCTGCATGTCCTCCCTGAGGTCATGTGGGTTTCATCTTGGTGCTCCGGTTTCCTACCACACTATAAAGCCATGCGTCTGTTGAGTTTCTCCCCGGGCCTCCACTGAAAATTGGCTTGTTCCAACTTGGACTTTGCCAGTTAACAAATATTAAATAAAGTAAAATCAACACAGGTTTTGTTGTTCATTGATCTCTATGGGTTAAGATGGATAGCAAACATGAGAAAAGATATACCCCATTCAGTGTGAATTATGGGTATCTCATATTTGGTAGATTCCTTTGAAACAACTTAACAGCTTTACTTGTTCTCCATGAGTAACACAGGACCTTGGCTCGGCTGTTCTGTAAACTGCCTCATCTTCAGGTTGTTAACTTTTCCAGGGTTTTTATATTCTGTGTCACAGCCTATAAATCTGGCAATCTCCTTTAATTTGTGGTTTCTGTTTATTTTATATAGCCTTTTTTTAATGCATTAGTCCCATCAGGCTGGTAGCCTCTTTTCAGGGGGGCAGATCATAGAGCCCACAGCCTTCAGCACTCAGGCTATGTGCCCACTGAATGGCGCATAGCAACGGTTATCCCACTCCACAAAGGGGGGAGCCACCATGGACCCCAGAAACTACCACCCCTTAGCCTGATGAGCCTGGTCTGCAAGGCTATGGAATGTATCATCATGGAGTTATAAACAATGACATTGGTAATCTCCAAGCTCAGGACCCCACCCAGTTCAGGTTTGTAAAAGGCAGATCATGTCTCTTAAACCTGATAGACTTCTTTGAAGTGGTAACCAACGCCATAGATGAGGGTAAGGTGGTTCACACAGCCTATATAGATCTCGCCAAGGCTTTCGACAACATCCCTCACTCTGGAATTATAGACAAATTCACTAACCTAGGTATAAAGCCCTATGTCACAAGATGGGTTGCCAACGGGCTCACTAACAGAACCCACACTGTGAAAGTAGCAGACTCCAAATCAAACTTCAGACCAGTGACAAGTGGAGTACCACAGGTTTCAGTCCTGGGTCCTCTCCTGTTTGGTATCTACTTCTCTGAAGTACAGATTAACACAGAAGGTCTTTTGCTAATGAAGTTCGCAGGTGACTGCAAACTAGGAGCCATAATCAAAACTCCAAAAAATGTGGATATCCTACAAAAGGGCCTCAGTGAGACAGATGCATGGTGTCAAAGCCATGGCCTCAAGCTCAATGCCAAAAAGTGCATTGTCATCCCTTTTGGTAAAAACTCTGTACCCATGAACTACCACATAGGCAGTCGTCGACTTAACACCGAAAGTGTGATAAGAGACCTTGGGACACAGGTGGACAGTAGTCTCTCCTTTGATAATCACATCGCAACAGTGGTCAGGTTTTTAAAGGACATTGATTTTATTAAATTCTTGTTTGTGGATGCTGGCATTTTTCCTGAGCCATTTTTCTTGTTTTTCACATCAGTTTTTTGTTCTTGTTGGTTGAGCATTTCAAACTTGTCAGCTGATGTCAACTTTTGTAACTTTTAGTTGTTTAGTTGTCTGATGAAGTGATAGGAATTATCGTGAAAGCGCTTGCATTTTTTTATTTTATTCTACAAATACAAGTTTATTAGTGCAAGACTGGTGCATTTTGTTTTTTCTGTTGGTAAATATGGGTTTTAATGTACTGATCCAACTAGAACTTACTGTGCACATGCAGTTTGATTATTTCAGAAGACTTAGAATGACTGGAATATTATTTGAAACATATAATGTACGCAGCTCTTTTTAAATGAAAAAAAAAACTGCCCATTACCTTTCACTGATATCTTGATACTAGGTATGCTGTCTTCTCTTTCTTTGGATTGCTGTTTTGGTGTGAATTGCTTATAGTTCAAGTCTTCAGCTGTTGTTTTGTAAGAGTCACATTCCTTGCCAGTATTACACCTCTGGTTATTTATCAAACAAGCACCAAACTAGATGCAAGTGGCAAGCCCAACCTCACCATCTCATGAATAAACTGCTAACTGACAGCCAGGTGCATTCACTGATGTTGGTGATGTGTTTGCATTTTATTATTTGCACACACAGACAGTTTATACTTAAGTTCATAACAAAAACAAATAGATAAGTAAGTAAATAAATAAATAAATAATCACATAAAAGCAATCAGAGCAAGACAGATACTTCCAAAATTACTTTCTGCATTAAATTAATGACATGCAGTACATTGACCACATTTATAGTACACATGTGCAGCCAATGGCCTTATCCCTGTATTCTGTCTCCTACAGGCTTTTGAGGGGAGATCTAGGCCTGGTATACAGGGCATTGTCAGAGCCCACTCTGATGGACCTCCTGCATATCCACAAAACAAACAGCACCAGAATTGCCCATTCTAAAGACTTGAACCTTGCCTGTGATATAAATAATACCTGATGGAGAGAGAGGCATGTATCCCAGAGATTTCCCTGTCTCTGGAACAGGCTCCCCATCCATGTGAAGCAGAGTTCCTCCTTAACTCAATTCAAGTGCAACTTGGCCAATTGGATAGGAAATCAGAAATTCATCCCTAGTTTGGCACCTATGTTTTATTTTATTTATTATTTAATATTTGTTTACTGGGAAAGTCTGAGTTGGAACAAAGCCAATTTTCAGTGGAGACCCAGGGAGAAATGCTCCAGACACATTTTTCTAATGTAGGAGGAAACTGGAGTACCTGGAGAAAACCCACACAAACACAGAGAGTACATGCAGACTCCACACAGACGGCACTGCAGACGAGAATTGAACCAGAGCACCTCTTGCTGTGAGGTGACAATGCTACCACTGCACCACTGCACCATCCATATAATGGATAAAACATGTCTCTAATGGACACAGGTAACCTGTAAATGGTTCATCTCACAGGCCCATGCTTATACTTATCAAGGGTATCAGAACTTGTCAGAGATTTGGAATGCATAGCTAGGCTTAAAAAGCCCTTGTGGTCATTATCCTGTTAAACACCTATGAACTTATGAAATGCGCATCGTATACACACACACACACACACACACACACACACACACACACACACACACACACACACCGTGAATGCCATTTGTACACGTACTCTGGACTGGTTGTTTATTCATGTTTAACAGTGCAGATCCATATCTAAGAATGTGAACAAAACACAACTGTTTTTAAAATTGGTAATGTGCAGTAAGTTAATAACATGTACAGAATCTGACAGATGATGTTTGTGGATCTAAATGTTACTCCAGTTCTTTTATAAAAAATGTTAACGGACGAGTAAAATACTTAAATTTCCTGTTTTTATTCTATTGTATAATAGAAATGTAGTGCATTCTACAGACATTTTCTCAAGATGAACTTTAGTTCTGTAGTTGGTACTTAAATGTACTTCCTTGACAGCTTGCTAACGTACTTTGGCAGTGGTTTCTGCCAATCACTGAAGCATTTCCTGTGCAAAAAGACCAGGATGATGTGTCTTTGATAAAACACACGCACACACGCACGCACGCACGCACACACGCACACACGCACACACGCACACACACACACACACACACACACACACACACACACACACACACACACACACACACATAACTTCCTACTGCTTTATATGTTCATATTCCCAAATATGATTTATGCATCTGGTTAAGCATTTGTCTTCTCATTTGTTCTTCTCCTTTCCTTGGAGAAATTGCAACAGGAAACATGCAATTCTAAAAAAACCTACTCAGATATCCCCAGTATGACCAACTAGCATTCTGGAAAATAAATCATTTTTCTGGGATTTTATACAAAAGCAAATATCTGTTACCCAGTATTAATTCTGATTAATAGATCCATGTCAGAGCAGTACATACCTAAACTTAGGAAAATCTCCAATGTAATTCCTCTCCACAAAGGGGGATCATCATTAAAATTCTCCTACTATAAACTCATATCCATACCATCCCCCTTTTAAAAATGTTAGAAAAATGCATCCACTCATAACTAATGGACCATCTACTAACTATTAAGCTCCTTGCCAACTCACAATGCAGATTTCAGCCATGCCACAGTACTACCACTGCTTAGCCTAACTTCACCAATACTGTAAACCAACTAATAAACAACAGCCAAATGATCTCCTTGATATTTTAGATATGTCAAAGGCATTTGGCACAGTGTCCCATGAGCAGTTCCTATTACAGCTGGCAACCCCTAACATATCGAAAAATACCCTGTCATGGTTCCAAAATTACCTTTCAGATAGCCAACAAGCAGTCAGTAGGCAAAGTAATCTGTCTTCTTTACTTCCTGTAATAGTAGGTGTTCCAAAAGGCTCAATACTTGGCCCACTAGTCTTCTTGGTCCTCCCCAATAATCTCCACATGGCAACTAACGTTGCTACCATCATACAATATGCAGATTATCATCTGTGCTGTATCTTCCCTGCCACAGCTGCAAGAAGTTACCAAAAAATCCTTCATAGCCAATAAATATAAGCTCATCCTAAGCCCCAACAAAACCAAACAAATGCTATTCCCCAACAACAATCACAAAACAAACAACCTCAACCAGGACTTTAAAATCACCTCATCCAATCACACACTAGTTAAACCAGTTTTGGAAACTAAGCTACTAGGTGTCCCTATTGATAATAATTTAAAATTTGACATGCATATATCACTTGCAATTGAAAAGGTCCACATTAAATTTAGTTTTCTTTACAGGACTAAGACCTACCTAACCAACTTTTCCAGACAAGCAATCGTCAGGACCCACCTACTATCCACCCTACTCTATTCCTCCCCTGTACTCACAAACCTCAGGAAAACTGACTTAAGCAAACTTGAAACAGGTTACCACAAGACAGCCATATTTGTTGCCAACCTACCCCACAGAACCCATCATTGTCTTGCTCTAAAACAACTCAAATGGCTAAAACTACCCAGTCTCTTATCCTTAAACCAGCTTACGCTACCCAATCTACAGTATACAAACCAAACAAATGCCCAGCCATACACAACCTAGTTCAAATCCACCTCAACAATAGGACCCTGAGATACTCTAAAAACATTGGTTAAAAGTTACAAAATCCAGCAGCAGCTTTGGAGACTCTTTATTCAAACTACATCGCTGAAGTACCCAGTACAGTTTAAAAACCTGCTAAAGATCCATCTAAATGACAAACGGTTATGCTCCTGCTTCTCCCCAGGATGAACTTATATTCATTTTAAAATATAAGTAAATGGCTGAAGAAAATGTAATATATTAGCACAAAACAAACACAAGCAAAGCAGGTACTGCTGGTGGATTTAATAGAGCAAAACTATGTCCAAATGTATATTACAGCTCTGGAGAATCATGATTGCTATATTAAGTTAGAATTACAATATGCCTTAGAGTCAGCCATATGCAGCACATTAGTTAATGTAGAATAATTCAAACTTTCTTAATGAGTACACGTGCATTGTAACAACATTCATTTAGATATTTCTTAAAAAACAATTAAATGAAGCTGTAACTGAAGAATGCCCAAACACTGTTGTATATTTGCTAACCTTACTGTTTGCTGTTTAACCATTGAAGACTCATTGCAAATGGAGGTCAACATCCTGAATACTGGAAGAGTACACTATTTGACAAATATGTGTAGCTTCTTGGGATAACTGCATGCTGAGGTTTAGCATCTTATTTATATTCATTTTGTGTAAATGGCTGAGAGATGGAAACAGTCCGATGGCAAATAATCTATTTAGTTAACTTTCATTAAGTAATTACTAAATCAGTTACTAAACTTATCTATTCTTACTTAAGAGTCTGGGTCTGCTATCAGACCTGACTGACTACTGCCGTTTCGTAATGCAGCTATGAAACTAAGATGCCCCTTCCTCAAATGACATATTATTTACTTGTGCTACTATGACAATAACATTAACCAGCTTCCTAGAACAGGATAAATAGATTTGCTATGGAAGTGAGTATCAGTTTACCTTTAGTAGTGCATAATTAAGTTCACTACTATTTCATTAACCCATGATCAGAATATCATGGGCAATTACAGTATATGTGTCTGATAGAAGGAGGAGGCAATTAGTGTATCTGTGTCATCTGTACTCTTCTTCCCTTCTTATCCTTTGACAATCTGCTTCATGTCTCCTTGGATTTCCCAAAGAGTTCTCCACCCACCACCCATGACACTATTGCATTCTCTTGGTGCACAGCCATCTTGGTAAATAAGTACTTTCAAAGATGCAGGTAGTGAGTATGTGCAATCTATTGCCTGCTCCCCTTTGCCTTCCTTTAATCATGTATTCCTCCCATCTCCTTGGCATTATCTTGTACACCAATATGAAGCTGTCCTACATTTCATATTCATAACAGCCTTAGCTTATGTAGTCATATCATTTCCCTTCCATATTACATTTCCTTCCAATGGTTTTCTTCTGGATTATTTCCAGCATCCTGACATCCCTTTCATTTTATCCCCCCTCCAGAACTGCACACATTTCAAGGAGATGGCTGGCCAGGATCCAGTAGTATGAAAGTATTACCTATTTACTTTAGGAGTTTGTCCCATGAGAATGCTACTTAACATTCTTTCTGCTGCCACTGCCTCCTCACAATGTTTCTGATGCTTATGTATATGTGTGATCACTAATTACATTCATTTTCCTTTTTCTGTTGCTATAATTTCTACTCTCTCAGCTCATATATCATATATCATATGATAGTAGCTGTGACACAAATGGAGCACAGTCTATGTTTCTACTAACCTCAAATGTCACCTTTTATTTACTTTGTTTATCTTTCCTATTTGTTCACCAGATAAGCCCACAGAGCAAATTGTCTGTTTTTAGATTTGGTTAATTGACTAGCTCTGAATCATAAGGTAAGCAGATGAATGTAAAAATAACCAAACCCTGGAGGGTGGCCTAATGGTTAAAGTGTTTGTTTTACAAATGCAAGGGGCAGCGTTTGAGTCTCACAAGGAAGGGATAATTGGCTAGGCTTAAAATGGCTCGCAAGGACAGTTAGCTTAGTACCAATATATGACCCTATGAATTCTGGGTGTAAAAAAAGTAGCTTGTTAACTGCTCAGAGCTTCAGTACTGTATGTTAACTGCCAGAGTTTTGAACCCACTTGGTTAACTTTTGCAAATTATTTCTTAATCTCTCACTTTTTTCTGACTACTGGTTTTATCTTTGTTTTATCTTTGTTTCAACATGAGGGAGGGTGACCCAGTTCTTTGGATGATCAAGTATGTCTGAATTAAACAAAGTGAAGAGACATTGACACAGGACTGACCCAAAACTACTCTACCAGCCATTTTTTCTTATTTTGTCATTGTCTGTCCTGTCACAATCCTCTGTGCCCAACCATTAAACCATGCATCAAATCAATTCCTCTTTTTTGTATTCCACTAATATAGCTTCAGTCATTCTCAGTACACTATTGACCCATTCACCCCCACTCCAACAAGACAGCTGGCTCATTCATTCCCTAGTCAGGAATAAGCCCTTTAGTTCATTAAGTCAATGACTGAAGCATGAGACCAAAGAGTCCATTATTCCTCCTTTGGAAGTAGATTCAGAAACAAAGCAGGATGTCATTCCCATGGAGGTCCTCCCTGTTCCTATCTAAGTCCTTCCCTCAGCACTGCAACTTCCATGATTGCTGCTTTCTTGAGGGATACATGCATTCTATGCACACATGGTCTGTTTCCCTGGCCAATAAGTAGCACAGTCTGACTCCATCCATAGCATTGCATTCTAGACCTCAGAATCCCTGATGGAATCAATAATGCAGTTGAGCAGACTTCCTCCCTCTGAATCTGAATGGACAGATCAGCATCAGCTGCTCACCCCCACCATCACCACCTGTCTCTTCCATGGCACAAGCTAGGGCTTTAGCCCTCTGTGCCATAGATCTGTATGACCAGTTGCTCAGATATGGTCTTTACATTATCACTTAGAGATTTCCTGGCATTACTTGAATAGGACAGCTTCAAAGACCTTACAAAAGTCTTGCTAGACTATGTTATCTAGTACCGCTCTGTTAAATGTCTCTGCTACTTGGTCATAAATTGGGATCAGATTTGACTGATGACTCATTTTGACAATTAACACATTTTTTCTCCAGGAGATTACTGTTCTGTTTGGAAGTAGCCACAAGATTGTCATCAAGAACTTCCATGTTGCTACCGTATGGAGAGTAAGCATGTGGTTCGTAAGCTTCTTCCTGCTCCCCTTCTTGCTGCTTTTTCTTTTACTTATCTTCACATGTCAGGATCACACATTGACCAACAGTCCACTGCATCCTTATACTTTAGCTCTCCTTTTGGAATCTCGATCCCTCAAGACACTGGAAATTGACCGAACTGGGCCTTGTGCTTTATCCCCCTTACAACATTTTGGTTCCTTTCTACGACCTTTATCTCTACCCTGATTTCTCCCTACCACCATCTCCACTTTGTCCAACCATTCTCCCAGCATGGTGCATTTTCTTCATTTTTCTTTTTAAATGAAGTGTCTGTTCTATATGTCTGCCATTTCCCCATATTTTGTGGTCTCTCTTATACCTATGATGAGCAGAGTCAGGTTTTCATCTCTGCTCCTCCTTTCTGCTATTTAATTAAAACCTTTCCTACTCTATTTACCTCTTTTTTCCAGATCCAGTTCTTTATGTACTTGCATTTTTCCTGCCTTAACCTCCATTGCTATGCTTCTGTTTACTTCCTGTTAGAAGCTATGCTTCTGTTTACTTCCTGTTAGTTTCCCTCTTCTACTTCACTACCACTTCATTTCACAAACCTTGTTACATGCTTACTTTTGCTTTAATTACTAAACTCATATTCCATGTTATTAGCATCTCGTTTTCCATATTTTATTTTTCATATGCATGTAGGTTTTATGTAGCATCATTTGGAAGAAGTCAAGTAGACTTTCAAGAGTATGTATGTTGTTCACATGTCCCACAAGGCAAAAAAAAAAAAAAATGAGCAGTGCGAACTGGTCCAGAATGGTTTGCAAATGTTTAAGTATGTTACTTCTGGCATATTATTTAGCCTTCAAGTTTGCAGATAAAATGTTTCATTTTCAGAGTTTGAAATAGAAGAAATAAAGTATCTAACTCTACACTAAATAGTACAATTTAGATATGTTTATATAATTCTTAGATGTTCTACAACAAATTATTTAACTAGATAATGTTTCTATAGCTTGGTTTTAAGCTGTCACTGTCATTATAATCAGTTATATTACTGAATCACTTTCCCTTAATTTTCAGTGAGACACCCTCAAATCATACTCTGCAGTCAGAGAAAAGAAACTGTAAGTAGCAAATTGTTACAAGCATCCAAACATGTTAATGGCTCAGTCTTGAATGAAATTGACAGAAATGCTGTTTCTGATTCCTGATGCACCAATACCCAGCATTATTCCTGTTATTTTTTCAATAAATATTAATACTGCTTTTATGTGTTTAATAAACAAACAGTAAAAAAATGTGAAAATTACTGGAGTCATGAGAAAAGACAGCTGTGAATTCTTAATCACTGTTGCATCATTTTGATTGTGGTACAGTGGTCTTGATGTTAGTTATGCTTGTGGAATGGACATATATGGAATGTGTAAATACTACAGTTAAAAGGGTCTGATTCCTTCAAAAATAGATGAAAAGAACAGCTTCCTTTGATGTAGTACTCATATTAAAACACTCCCCCGGATTCATGAAGCTTGGCGCAAGTCCGACGTAAGGCTTGCGCCGGCCGTGCGGCATAGATGTGGAGTAGTCGCACCATATGCATATTAATGAAGGTGTGCAGCCGCCACAGCCACATGCATAGGAAACGTGTGCGAGTGCAAGGGGCATATCGAAGTTGCGCAGGGAGACGTGACAATGTCGGCTTTCGAGGAGCAACCTAAACTGCTGAATATTATATTCCGCCAGCAATAGTAATTGTACCTATCAGTGTCCATGGAGACTGAAACGTATGCAAAGCAGAGTCCCTGCGAACAGAAAATGAAGACTCAAACACAAATGCATGGTAGGGAATAACGGGTCCCTACCCATGAACAAATGACAGGAAAACCGTGTGCCTGTAGTCCAACGTAGTGTTGATAGCTATACCATGTGGAAGTGAAACGTATCAGATGTTAGCGCGCCGCCAGTAGGTACGTCCAGTCCAACAGAGAGGGTCACCAGCTGACCCATAATCTGAGGGAGGGAACATAGCTGTGCAGATATGTCCATAACAAAATACATGAGGAGAAATGTGATCGTTTGTCTGAATCATATCCCACAAGCCATGTAATAGTCACATACAAAAGGTATGTCCTTATTTCACATACCAAATGTGATAGGAAATAGCATACGCATGTAAACGAAACAGAAGGAGCATATAAACGAAGCATAACAACACAGACACATGTAGGCCGAAAGGAACAGTATGATCTGTACCGTCGACCAAGATTACCACCTGTCCCACTTTGCGAGCTACAGTCCCTCTGTGGGCAGATGTGTCCTGACACAAACATGTAAAACTGGCAAATGTCCAGAGAATAAGAGGACATAATTCCTCTGTAGACATCATGCAATAGTTGCATTAAACATATTTCACCGGACGTATAATGCATAAATGTCATAGCAAACAGAATAAGATACCGAAATGCTACAAGAATAAGCTTAGATATAGGCAAGAATTGTAAGTTCTATCTGCCAAACTGACCGTGGGTATGTGTCGGCCTGTAAAATATGCTGTGTTCACCCCAATTGTCACAGTAGGGTTGCCACCCTTACATATGGCCAAAGTGGGACATGTTTGGTAGAGACATCAGACTGTACAGGCTGACACATAACCACGGCCAGTACAAAGGACAGAACATAACTGTTTTGCCTACAGAAAGGCATATTCCTGTAGAATCTTAGTTGCTTATTCTGTTTCTTATAACAGTCAGGTATTTGAGATACAGAATTAACTGTTTAATGCAACTATCACATAAAATATAAGAAATATGTTTGTCCTAAAATCTCAGGACATTTGCCATGTTGACAATTACATGTCAGGACACAACTGCCCAAAGAGGGACTGTCCCTCGCAAAGTGGGACAGGTGGTAACCCTACGTCACACTGTGGCCAATTGAAAAGGTGGAAACACAACCGTTGACTGTGGGAAGGCAATGTCCACAACGGTCGGACATATGTAAGGAATAGCTTGGACATAGGAAAAGATGCCATCCTACCAATGAGTAGAACAGGCTGTCAAAATCCAGAAGTCAGCTGTATAATCCGAATGTGTATGTGACACAGTCAAACGGGTAGTACCCGGATACACCAACCAAGTAACGAAAGTGAAAAAAGGGTGTGTACCTATGTGCGTGAGGTATAGCATGTGGAAAGCAAACATGGCAGGGTAGTCCACACAACCATAAAGGTACTCGACACATGTAGGGTAGTCAATGTGCAACTCTGGCTGTGTCATGGGCCAACAACCAAAGTAGTGCTCTATGGGGTGTGAGTAATTCGAATGTGAGGGGTGTGTGTTTAATGGTAAATTCCTCAAAGGCAATACTTGTGTCGTATGCAGAAAAGGTGAACCAGAGGTGTATGAGGGGGCAGCAGGTGAAGTGGAAAGAAACACAACCTCATGTAGAAACAGCTGCAAAACAAGCAGACAGGCTATAGTGTAGAACATAATCCCACAAACATATGAATATGGAAATATGTGAGACAAGTGTATAGATACGGCACCGTCACATACCCACAGATGGGTCCTGATGGAACTGGCCATAATAAATGCAACATACCTGGATGCATAATAGCCTACCCAGCATACCCTCCACAACACACAACCTGCCACCATACCAGAACGTCCACCAAATCCAGCCGTACTTAGTCTACTGGTCGGATACACCTGCAGAAAAGTCATGCTACTGCAAAACCTAGCATTCTATCAATGTTCTAAGCTTGTAAGAGCAATCGTTAAAATGTGTCCCTAATTGTCCCCCCATCATGTAGGTTTTGCACAGGTTCGGTGCTCTAAGAGGTTGAGAGGCATGGTCCGTACATATTTACAGGAACAGCCCTTCACACTTGTGTAATGTACAACTGCATACCTGTAGTCACTTCATGTCCAAAAATAATAATCCCCGTATGACTGTATACAGGTAATAGTAAAATGTGAATGGGAACACCCCTCACCGTGGAGTATGGACTGTAACAACCCCACCCATAATATGTAATGCCAACAGAATAAGATGCTAACAGGTGTCCAAACAACTGTGTCTATAAACACAGGTAAAACTTCAAAATAGGGAGATAATCCCTGTCCATATGCTTCGTCTGACATTTGACCTCTGCCAGGGAAGTTCCGTTCACCAGGTGGACAAGCCTAAACCCAGATCACTACATGAACACCCTGACAACCAAAGACCTGTATGTGGCTGGACTATATGCCTTGGTGTTCTGCATATCCTCGGAGTGATTAATAATGCAGCCAGAGTCCACAGCAGTAGGCAATAGGGAATGTGTAATATGTAGTACCACCTTTTTCCTAGCAGGAGAATAGATGCCTGTGTCGTAGGTGAAGCGATGAGGCGTATGTTGATGTAGCTAAGTATTATGGGTATGCATATCAATGAGGGAGAACACCAGTAGAATAGTGGTTCCGGTATCCGGCCAACGTGAATGCAGTCCTGGTTGACCTACGACCACTGCACATATAACTTGAAAGTGTAATGAAAGTGTTCGTCCAGTACACACATTTAAATATGTAAAGGTGAACGTGTGTTTCACAGTAGTCCGTAAACTGGAATACAGATATGTAACTGTTACGGTCAGATTTATGAAAGTTCATGGAAGCACAATTATCTATGAAACATATGTAACTCACAATAAGGATATGCAAGTGCGCCTGCACGTGTGTAATCCGCTCACAGAATAGAAAATGAATGGTGTTTTCCCCATGTTCTATGTACATGGCTCATAATGTGTACAGGTGAGAGGTATGAAGTTAATCCATCCTAATGAAATGTACAGAACTAGTGATACTAGGTGGTCAGGTGAGAAGAAAGACGTCAGGACAAATGACAAAACATGTACAAGTCATAAACATGTTTGTCCACAAATGTGAATTACAATGTATGGCCTGTGAAAGTCAATGTGGAAGGTTAATAGACTCAAAAGACATTTCCCTCAGGGTGTCACGCAGTGTCACCGATGCAGTGTCCAGTGCCCCATACTCGTACGTGAGCTCTGCCACTGACGGAAAGCGCAAATACCGGCGTACACATAAGGTACATGATGGAATAATTAGTGTGTATAAGCACCTGTTGGCCTGTGTGAGGAATATAACCCAGTGGGTGGGTGTGTCCTGCAATAGGAATGTAATGGTAACTGGCCTGTGATGGCGCCATGTATTGTGTGTATTGGCGTAAGGAAATTGATGTCCAGTATCAGAAACATACCTCACAACTGTACGAATGTGCAGATGTATGCCTCATATGTGTGGTGTGTTCCTCTCACAATCTGTACCTGTCTGCCAAATACCTGGGAACTGACATCATTAAATAATGATAAACATATGTGTTTAAGACCCCAAATCCCTCAGAAAGGTCATACTAATGCAAAACCTATAATACTGTCAACTATCTACGTTTGTAAGAGCAATATGTAGTATCTGCCCCTATCTGTCCCCCCATCATGTTAGGCTTTGTACAGATGTTTTGCACTAGGAGGTTGATAGGTATGATCAGAAACAGATACATGTCTGAGGAAACAGCATTATCAACTGCAAGATAACTCAGAAGGTATGAAAAGCGCTGCAGTAGGAAGTTCATCCGCAGGTATGTACTGACATATCAAATGACACAGCAGTCTACAGGAAGTATCTACAGGGTGTCACCTTTACCAGTGATGACAGTGGGACATACCCACAGCCATGCATACACCACAAATAGACATAGCACACAGCAAAGCCTAGGCCATGATACATGAAGCCTCCGGCGTGTATGGATTGAGTGAGAGTACAGCAAGGAAAGATGACTGCCAGGCTATTCAGCAAACACCTGCAGGGGCGTGCAAGACTGCCCGTAACATGAACATTGCATGGACAATGTTGGGATTTCCAGCATACCCCATTTGTATGTGTAAGCTATGCAAATGATGTAATTATAGGGTTGCCACCTTTCCAAATGCCCAAAGTGGGACATTTGTGCTACAAACATCAGATTTTGCAGGGCAAAACATACCCACGGCCAGTACAAAGGACATAACTTCATTTTTTTGCCTGAATAAAAGTTTATTCTTGTAGCATGTTAGTTCCTTATTCTGTTTCTTATAACATTTAGTTGTTTCAGATACAGAATAACTGTTTTATGCAACTATTACATAAAATATATAGGAAATAATTTTGTCCTAAAATCTCAGGACATTTGCCATTTTTTCACATTTTTTGCAGGACACAACTGCCCAAAGAGGGACTGTCCCTCCCAAAGTGGGACAGGTGGTAACCCTACATAATTACGCGATACATGAAACAGTAAGCTGTCCGTGCAAGAGCAGAGTTATGTGCAGAAATGTACCCAGATGTTATGCGACTAACGTTTTGAACGTTGCTAAATGGAGCAATGACAGCTGCAAATACAGTATGAATACAGTCGAAGAAGCATGCCAATGTCCAAGTCCAAGGCCAGTGGTGGCTTTGTCAATTGGATATCAATGAACCAGTAGTTGTCCTCCCCCAATCCCTGGTGTGGAAGCATAGCGCAGCGCCACGAGAACGTGCTGCGCTTCAAAACAAGACATATTGGTAATATACATACAAAATATAGGTTTAGTTAGATGTTAGTACGCCATGCAGATGAATGGCAAGCTGGAGACAACATGACTACTGCGTACCGGTACTTATGTGTGGAAGCGCTCTGTCAGAGATGTAACGAAGCATTTGTAGGCAATGTCAAGCAAGTGAGGCTGAGGATAGTGAATCACAACATGTCATGCCATATGGGCCAAGCCTCTACAATGTAGTGTAGGTTAAGGGGACTATTAGAGTAGAAGATAGGTGACAACATGAGTGTGTATGTACAAAACACTGTAACCTCACCAGAGCAGTGTCACATGTGTGCTGTCAGTACTCGGTGGAAGAGATGTGTCATGAGCTATTCTAGGGAATGTCAGGAGACTGACGGCGTACACCATGGATACCACCGATGTGACCTGGAAACCTGCCCAGAGTGTGTCTGTGACTGTGCATGCCAGTAAGCCCAAGTAAGCATGTGTGCATGCATGTTAGCCTGTGTGTGCGTGTGGAAGAACGAGTAAGCTAGTGTACGAATGGTGACGCCTGTGTAATGTCGTGTATGCATTTGTAAGCATGTATACATGTGTATTACACACATCACACATGTACTGCACACACAGACACACATGCTGCCAATACTACACACATCAGTGAAATGGCACATGGATGGAGACGACATCATGCCTGCTGAAGTACACCTGGAAGTAACACACTGTGTGTTAACAGCATGCTAACATCAATACAGTGGAATAAAGCCACTGTGTGCAGCAGCACCAGGTTAGTCAGATCCTGCATCAATGTTACACATCACAGGTGGTGGCACAGGTGACATCATATGCACAGGGTGTGGTGTTAACATGTCCAGAGCTGTCATAGAGTTATCCAATGTACACGTAGGTGTGTGTGTGTGTGTGAGGGACAACGGTTATTCCATGGCCCAATGGTGGTGCAATGGGTGTGTGTATGTGATAGCCGTAGCTGTTTGTGGTAAGTGTGTGTGTCTGCATATACACAGGTACAGCATGTGTCAGCCATATACAGGAGGTTGTGGGACAATCACAGACCGTACCTGCCAGGCTGTAGAGATACCCATTACTGGCCATGGACACCCCTCCATGCATCCCATACAACTCAGTCCTGCACCTGTCAATGTCTACACATACAGTCCTGGGATCTGTACCACAACCTGTGGATAAACGTGCATCGTTAATGTTAACCTGAGGTGCATAGAATTGACAGTTACTACAGATGGATATGAGCCATACTCACATTCCAATGTAATAACCACTGCTGACTGTTGCCGAGCTCTGCATACGACCAGTCAAAGGTGCTGCACTAACATTGTTTCCAATGCCCGTGTAATACCCAGCAACACAATAACCGGTCACTACACATGTATAACCCATGATCACTACAACACACAGTATGCGCACTATCACAGAGCCATAGCAGATGTACATACATCCAAGGTGTTCATGTACAGACAATGCAGCAGAGTCAGGAGTGATAATCCCAACATACATATCTATATACAATATACATTTTATATATATATATATATATATATATATATATATATATATATATATATATATATATATATATACATACATATATATATATATATATATATATATATATATATATGTAGATAGATACACACACACACACACACACACACACACACACACACACACACACACACACACACACACACACACACACACACACACACACACGTGGCAGGGTTGGGAGCAGAACATAATCATAAGCACTGTACCACATGATAGAATCACGCAGTTACAAAACGCGCTACCGTGATCAGTGGATCACATGATTCACACAGGCACATGTCTAGCCTGCAGACAGCAGCATCAAAGGCAAAGACGCCGCACGGATGTTATGGAGAGTGAATACTGTAAAAGCAATGTACTGTTGTCATGCAGCTCGAAACACACGCACACACACACACACACACACACACACACACACACTTGGCAGGGCTGGGAGTTGAACATACACCTAACTACCCTAACACACTACAGCATGATGCATTTACAGAATGCACTACCGAGATTACTGAACACAGCACTCCCAGAGGCATACTTCTAGGTGGGTGACATCATCCGCAACGGCAAAGACGCCAATAGGGAATGTATGTGGTGTGAGGCATCTAAAAGCATTACTGTGTCCCCAGGCAGCTGGAAGCACACACACACACACACACACACACACACACACACACACACACACACACACACACACACACACACACACACACACACACACACACAGTTGACAGGGCTGGGAGTCGAACATACACCTAACTACCTTATCACACTACAGCATTACGCATTTACAGAACGCGCTACCGACATTACTAAGCACAGTAGTCCCAGAGGCAGACATCTAGGTGGATGTCATCATCTGCAAAGGCAAAGACATTGGTAGGAAGCTGCTGTGGTGTGCGGCATCTAAAAGCAAGACTGCATCCCCAGGTGGATGGGAGCATGCGCGCAAACACACACACACACTTGGCAGGACTGGGAGTCGAACATACACCTAACTACCCTAACACACTACAGCATGACGCATTTACAGAACGCACTACCGAGATTGCTAAGCACAGCAGTCCCAGAGGCAGACATCTAGGTGCATGTCATCATCCGCAAAGGCAAAGACGTCGGTAGGAAACTGCTGTGGTGTGTGGTGTCTAAAAGCAAGACCGCATCCCCAGGTGGACGGGAGCATGCACGCAAACACACACACACACATACACACACCCTTGGCAGGGCTAGGAGTCGAACATACACCTAACTACCCTAATACACTACAGCATGACGCATTTACAGAATGCGCTACCAAGATTACTAAGCACAGCAGTCCCAGAGGCAGACATCTAGGTGCGTGTCATCATCCACAAAGGCAAGGACGTCGGTAGGAAACTGCTGTGGTGTGCGGCATCTAAAAGCAAGACTGCATCCCCAGGTGGACGGGAGCATGCGTGCACACACACACACACACACACACAGACACACACACACACACACACACACACACACACACACACACACACACACACACACACACACACACACTTGGCAGGACTGGGAGTTGAACATACACCTAACTACCGTAATACACTACAGCATGACGCATTTACAGAATGCACTACCGAGATTACTAAGCACAGCAGTCCCAGAGCTAGACATCTAGGTGCGTGTCATCATCCGCAAAGGCAAAGATGTCAGTAGGAAACTGCTTTGGTATGCGGCATCTAAAAACAAGACTGCATCCCCAGGTAGACGGGAGCATGCGTGCAAACACACACACACACACACACACACACACACACACACACACACACACACACACACACACACACACACACACTTGGCATGGATGGGAGTCGAACATACACCTAACTACCCTAACACACTACAGCATGACGCATTTACAGATTGCGCTACTGAGATTACTGAACACAGCACTCCTAGAGGCACACTTCTAGGTGGGTGACATCATCCGCAAAGGCAAGGATGCCGATAGGGAATGTATAGAGAGTGAGCAGTCTGAAAGCATATTACTGTCCCAAGGTAGACATAGACAAACACATGGCAGTGGTGTGATCAGGGCAACCAGATATCTACAGAGCACTACAGCAACATTACATAGATACGGGATGCACCAGAGACAGTACACCCTTCAAGACAGCAATCAGTGTGTTCAATGTAGGCATCCATCGTGACATAGAAAATGGACATCTGTTGCCTGGATGACCACCATCGCTATACAGGATGTCAATGGCCATGCCCACACGCTTAGTATCACACATCTGTTTGGAATGTACTGTGTTTCCATCTACACAATGGCGTACTGGGCATGCTTACACACTTAGCAGTTGCAAAGGGCAGTCTTGCATGCACACAGATTCTAAACACGAAAGGGCGTAGTTTGGAATGTTCTGTGTGTCCATCTACACAATGGCGTACTGGGCATGCTCACACAGCAGTTGCAAAGGGCCGTCTTGCATGCACACGGATTCCAAACACAGAAGGGCACAGTAAGGTATTACTGTCCCCACGTACATGAAGGCCACTCACATGTATTGACCAGTACACACTCAGGAGCTATCACAGATGTCTCAGGTGCATATCACAGAGGTACACACCACAATCTACAGTGTAGCCCTCCGACATCACCATGTCATTGGACCAGCAATACACAGCCATACATTAACACAACACCGTGTAACTCATGACCAGTGGACTGTACATAGTTCTACAGCAAATGTGCAGACTACACATGTACCGACAGGGTTCCATCATGTGTTATGCATTGCAATGATACCACTGTACATAACCAAGTTGGCTCTACACATACCAGGGGCCCTGGGTCTTACACAGCTGTGACAGATGACTGTCGCTGTACACCAACGAACACACATGTTTGGCTATGTCATACATGTAATTGCAGTGGATATGTGCATGGACCACACACACAACACATATGTACATAGCATAGCTTTTGCTGTCCTCCGTGCAGACAAGTGGCTACAGCAATCATACACACGCAAATGGAAGGTGGGCCCATGGCTGTTGAATGCTAACAGTACATGAGGCAGCAATGTTGACCGAGGACACATTCCCTCTGTACTAGTTACCCATGACATCCACCATATCATACAACAGTTCATGTGTTATGTATGTCAACACACATGTCCACCAATTGCAATGCATACAAACATGGCTACATGACAGGCATGTAGTAGCAATACACATGTACAATCTGTAGTGTGCATGCAGCTACCATGCATGTGCAGTAGCTGATGTAAGTAACTCATCTGTGCCTAACTACGACATGCAGTTGCAATGCAGCCCCATCATTGACACCTGTATATGGTGACATATTGACAGTACGGTAGGATATTCAGCAGGTATGGATGGATGTGTGTACATAAAGTGGTGATCCACCTGTGTAGATGGATGTTTGCCGGGGACGGCTCACAGGTGTGTCGCACGCCATCCTACCATTACATGTGCAAACATTACGCTATGTTACCGTTACTTGATGGTGGAGACACAAAACCTACACAGCGGTCAGGTGTCACCGACAGTACGTCACTTGACACCTGTAACACTTACATCCTCTCATGTGCATATAGCAGCACAATTGCCGAAGGTAGCATTAGTACACATAATGTGGCCAATACTGCTGCATGTCTGTCAGACGTATCATCATATAGCAGGTGTATCATTCACAGTATTGCCATGTGTGTTTGCTTATGTGACCATATATGCCACATATGGTGGGGAATACATCCCAATTGTTACACACCCCTGTACACTGTTGTAGAGATCTGTACATACTGCAGTGTGGAAAGCATGACATAGGCAGGTGTGGTGTGTGTATCACACACATCAGCTATCCATATGTGTATGACATTTGTGGTCTCCACAGTGTGTGTGTGTGTATGTAGGTATGTATGGCTGTCTTTTGCATGGAGTGAGGGTGTATGCTACCATACAGAACACACAGGATCCCTAACCCCTCATTGTGATGCAGTCCACTACCCTATTGATGCCATCACTCTCAGCCGCACTGGCTACCTGTACATGTTCTTTCTCTGTGTCACGTCATGTGGGTTCACAGTACTGTGATGGTGATGAACACATAAGCAAGGGTCCTCACCTCAACACTATGGGGTGTGCATTATAGTGTTATTGACCCCGTGAGTGTGAGCATGTTCCTGTAATGTGACAGGGTATTACTGCTACACAGTGAGGCTTCATGCTATGAAGTGGCCTCCAACATTATCACTGGCCAGACCACTGTGTACAACCCCTGCACCATGTCAACATACCTGTGATGTGACCTGGTATGGATGTCACGTCTGTAGCCACTGTAGCCTACTAAACTGCCCACATGCTTCTGGATCAGTATATGTGTGGACATCTGTGTTATGTTAGACTTTCCAACAGTCAGGCTGAGGCTACATATAGCATGCTGATATTGCCATATGTGCCTGTTAGTACTCCACAGTTACACATGGAAGACTGCAAACAGTGCTACCTGTAGGCACATGCAAGTAGACCATAAGGAGGGAACCAGGGCATCATTACCAACATGCTGTTACTGTTGTTACTGAGACACATACTGTGAACATATAGCAATGTATGCTAAACCTGTACTACATGGTATGTCTGGTGCATGTCAACAGTACACAACTAATGTAATATACACATCTCTCACTATTCACACACAACTAATGTAATATACACTTCTCTCACTATTCTTACACAACTAATGTAATATACACTTCTCACTATTCTGTACACCATGTGCATCAGACCATTTGAGCATGTCCCTGCACCAATGGTGTGGATGACAGGGATGCAGCACAGGCTTCATCATATGCACAGGGTGATAATGTTTGTCAGGGGCATAGGCTGCACCAATGGATGACATCTTGTGTGTGGGTAAGGGCCAGTGTTATGATTGGACATGTCTGTTCAGTATGCATGTGGGTGTTGTGGTGCCCTACAGATGTCTTTGCTGTGTGCGTGTATGTGTGCACACAGTTCTGCCTTTTGTGAGGCCTACATGGGGTATTATTGACAGCTCCAGATTGTACAGGCCAGGTTGTACAGCTCACTGTGTCCGACCACGCAGGGGTGTAGCCAGGATTTTCAAATTTGTACTGACGGCTCTCAAACTGCTACCCCCCTCCCCAGCCAAGCTACGGCCACTCTCGTAATTCACGGTTCGCTCTTTTAGTGTCGATGAAGAGGCATTCGCTGTAATGCCTCTTCAGTAATATAATATAAATTCACTCAAACTCGGTTCCTTGAATTGAAAATTAACCTGAAATGTCAGTTCTTTGAAAAATGCAGCATGGTAGTTGGGGTAGAGACTTTATGCTTTTGTTTTCTGTAACTAAGGTACAAGTTTTGAGCTTGAGTAAATTACTAACCACCTGCTACCACTAACTAGGATGTTTCATTCACACACACACACACACACACACACACACACACACACACACACACACACACACACACACACACACACACACCCCTACCTACCCTCTTAGTGCAAGAAATATGGACAAAGCCTAAAATAAACAGGGACAGATATTAAATAATGTTCTCATGAACTTAGAAAGTTGCTAGAACAGGATTTGTGCTAGTATGAATTTTTCCAAAGGACATGAAGTCTGAAGCTCAAATGTCTGTCATTTAGCAACTTCAGCCTTCAATGATTTTCTAGAAAAATCACAAAATTTATGAGGAACAGACAAAAAATATGGGGCAAAAATCTGGACATTCTGCAAAATGTGGACAGTTGAGAGGTATACTACCTACCACACACACAACCTCTCAACCTCTTACAGCAACAAACTCATAAATAAAACTGAGGCAAAGGCCCAAAAATAAGGACATTTTTTTAAAATATTGCTCTTATAAACTTAGAAAGATAATAGAATAGTAGTAGGTCTTGCATCAGTAGGAATTTTCTGAAAGGTATGAAATCTGAAAATGAAATATCTGCATTATTTTCTAACTTCAGTCTTTAACAATTTGCCACTAATTTGCCAGAAAACTGCAATTTTATGAAAAACGGACCAAAAATGTGATGCAAAAATATAAAATTGCCAGACAATACAGCTGGGAACCTGTCAAAGGAGGGACACCATTTTAATATGAGCACAGTTAACTTAGAGCAGCTGACAAAATTAGAGAATCTACATGCATTTCTGAAATAAAAGTAATGTATAACTCTGATCATTACAGTTATTTATAAAAGTAAAGTAAACCCTCTATGTTTTCTTCCAAAATTGCTATTTTGTGGAGGGATCATTAGGGAAGAGCTACATTTTGAGCCAAAATCAGGGACAGTTGAAGTTTGGCTATGCCTAATTCTATAAAGCAATTTATTTGCATGTACCTCTCAACCTGTTAATGCAATAAATCTGGACAAGGCCAAATATATTGAGGGAACATATAAACAGTACTAAAATTGCTATTGTATAAACTGGGACAGTTGATAGAACAAGTCTTATTTTAGCATGCATTTTTCTGAAGGTTATAAAGTCTGAAACTAGTGTCATTTAGTGACTTAATTCCTAAATCATTTGCCAGAAAACCACAAACTGAGGAACAAACCAAAAATAAGAAGCAAAAAAATCTATTCATTCTTTGAAAATCTGGACAGTTGGGAGGTATGGTTCAGCTGGGGCTGTCTAAGTTTGCCGCCCTTCCCCCTCACAAAACCATGGTCGAAATGGAGCCTCCCCCTGCAGCCATTCCAATGATCCATTACTTTGCTATTTCACTCCATTTACCATAAACACTAATGTGCATACTGATTTACTACTATGATGATTTGAACTTCATTTGAAAGTTTTATTTTGCATTTTACAGCACAAACACTAAGACATCTGCTAAACAAACTTGGCATTAAAATTTCTCTGCCCTTGAAACTCACATTCATTGAAACATTAAAACACATTCAAAGAAAAATACATTTTACCCGTGGCAGATAAAAATTAATTCTGGGCTGCGTTTAAATCATAGGCCCCTTGCATATGAAACATACGTGTGCTTTTTGATACACCTTCCTATTGCTTTGAACATTTTTCCAGTAAACAATGAAACAAAACTGCCCAATTCAGAACATTTCCATCATAAAAGTCTAGTCAAACTTCTACAGTCCACCATTATCAGTAAATAATATGCACAATCTCTGAAGTAGTAAAAAAAAGTCATCTAAATAATTCCACGTTAAATAAATCTAACCAATGAAGAGGTTGTTGCTAGCAATCACCTTTATATTTCATGACTTCACCGAAAAATAAAGTGTCTGATGCCCCTGAGGAATAAATTGCCTAAATTACATTAATAATAAGCTAGTAATATTGCAATAGGAAACGGATGGCAAACTGATAACAGGCTCATAGTTAGTGTCTTAACTTTCAGTACAGCAGCATTCACCCCTTATGGGAGTAGAACCAACAACATTCTGCATTAAAAGCAAGTACACAACATTTTGTGCAACTAGCAATGTGAGCCGACTTAGCATAATCAGCACTAAACTTCTCTTCCCCTGCAGGTCTCAGCTCCTTGTAAAATCTACACAATACTCAACTACATCTCAACTTCGCAGCACAAGAAGTCTGGAAAAAGCCAAATTTATTGGGGTGGATCAAAAGGGCAATAAACAGGAACACATTAAACATTGCTTGTATAATCTTGGAAAGCTGCTAGAATAAAATGCTGTGTTACCATCATACATTTTACTGCCAAGGTCACTGTGCAAAATAGTCAGAACAACATACCACTATGCCAAATCACCTGCTTTGTGAAAGAGAGGAAGACTGAAACTTAAATGGCCATCATTTAATGAATTCAGTTCTCACCATAGCTGTCAACCTCTTAGCACAAAACACCTGGACAAACCCAGTAATGAGGGAATACAGCCCTCAAACATATTCAGTGAATTCAGTTCTTGCCATAGCTGTCAACCTTAGCACAAAAAACCTGGACAAAGCCAATAACAAGGTATTACAGTCCCAAAAATAAGAACAGATTTCAAATAGTTATAAACTTAAAAAAATTGCTATAAAAAGGTTGTGTTACTATATATTTATTACTAGAATAAAAAGTTGTTTTACTATGTCACAAACACAGGGATAAGATGCAGACTCCACACAGAAGGCACCCCAGCCAAGAATCAAACCAGAAAACCTATAGCTGTGAGGCAACAATACTGCCACTGCACCAAATATGTAAGGAAGTAAACATTCAGAAACCTGAAGTCTGAAATTTAAATGCCTGTCAATTTGTTAATCAGGACAGTCTGACTTGGAACAAAAAAAAACAATTCTCAGCAGAGGCCCAGGAAAAAATAATGCAGACATGTCTTTGTAACATGGGAGGACACAAAAGCAAACCCACACAAACACAGGGAGAAGGTACAGACCCCCCACCCCCACAAAGAAGGCACCCCAGCCAAGAACCAAACCCAAGAACCTACAGCTGTGAGGCATCAATGCTACGTTGCTACCACCACACCATCAAATTTCAAGCATTGCAATATTTAAACACCACAGATATGAGGAATAGATCAGATGATCAAATATGAGGCAAAAATCTGCAAATTTTTTACAAATGGTGGTGGGTAGGGAATTCAGGTCTTTAACACCTGCTTACAAGGTACAGGGTTCAAGCCTGAGGTATTCCCTACCACACCACCATGAGTAATTACCAGTACATCCCATCCCACCTGGGGCATTTTCACACACACACTCTCCTGTCCTATACCTTTATCCCTTGCCTTCTCAAATAAACTCATGTCTTTAGACTTCCACTCTCTTTCCCCAACTGAGTTGTCAATTTGCTATAATCACTAGCTCCTATTTCCCTAATGAAGATATCATTTTTCTGGCATGCCTCCACATTGTCTGCCACTCCAAAGTTCACTAAGCTAAGCAACAGCCCTAGTTCCTGAGTGCAGCTCAAAAAACTCTCTCCCTAGTGTGAATTGTTCCTTTCATGTTGCCCCACTTGTATTCATACCTTTTCTACATACATTTCTTTTACTTATCTACTTACTTTTTTATGTCAGTATTATTTACTTATTTTTATTTTTGTGCATGTATACACACACACACACACACACACACACACACTTGGTTTATGTAGCAATGCATTTCTGCCACAAAGTATTATCACTGACCTGTTAACAAATTCCAGACAAAGACCATATTAAAGGGTAATTAAGAGCAGAAAATAGTTTTGTGTTACTTAGTTTTTCTTAAAATGTCATAATCAGGGTTAAAGGAACACAAAATGCACCAGTATTGCTTTCTCATGTCATATCTGCAGTTTTATTCAGAAATGATAATCACTTTACAGTTAGTGTGGTTCACATACTGAACATACACATACAATAAGACTACTTTTCTGCCTCAATCTTAACAGAAGTTAAAACTCAACACTGAAAGGATAGGATAATATGGTTTATACTTTCAAATGTTGAACTCTAACTATAGCTGAGAAAAAAACCTGCAATGTCAGCAAATATCTATCACAGTGCAGTTAACTAGTCTGTCAGATACGAGAATCTAAATTTAAAATTAACATATGTAAATACTTGTATATCAGGAAAGTAAAAGTGATCCAGTTCTTAATGAGTACTTGAATTAGTAATTAAAGGAAAAGTATGTCCAGATCTGTGGCATATAGTGATAACTCCCTGACTAGAAAATCCAAACAAACTGAGTTTGAGTAGCTCCTTGAATGCTAGAAGAGCCAGGTGGGTGGCTGGGAGTGACAGGTCTTTGCTGGCTCATCCAGTCTAGTGGGAAAGATGACTCAAGTTGGCTGGAACGCAAGGACAAGCATAAGCTTGTTTTTAGTTGATGACTAGGGAGTTGTCTTCACACACACACACACACACAATTACTCACCAACCCTCGGTTGCAAGACCCTTGAAGTGAGACCAACATCCTCCCGCTCGACCTTCAGTCCTTGAAGTGAGACCAACATCCTCCCGACCAACATAACGTATACATCCTCCCGCTCAAAATGCATTTGAACCGGCGGCTGGAAATACATGCGTGCGGTGAGCTCCATTCCGACTGGCTGCCCTGATGAGCTAACGTCATCGTGCAGTAAACCGCGAAAATGTGAACATTTAAAAAGCTACCCCCCTTCTAAATAAGTTGTACTGAATTCAGTACACTGCGTATGCCTCCCGACGTCCCTGCGACCACGGCCACGTGACCTGTGCCTGCCAGGGGTTGCATGGGCACTACCAGGCAGAGGTACAGCTTGGCTACTGTCCGACGACACATGTCCACTGGAACCGTGTCCCCGCTGGTAACGTCCAGGGCCACGTCCACGTCCACGTGGCCTGCTGTGTCCTGGTGTGGACAGCAGGGACGTCGGGAGGCATACGCAGTGTACTGAATTCAGTACAACTTATTTAGAAGGGGGGTAGCTTTTTAAATGTTCACATTTTCGCGCTTTACTGCACGATGACGTCAGCTCATTAGGGCAGTCAGTCGGAATGGAGCTCACCGCGCGCATGTATTTCCGGCCGCCGGTTCAAATGCATTTTGAGCGGGAGGATGTATACGTTATGTTGGTCGGGAGGATGTTGCTCTCACTTCAAGGACTGAAGGTCGAGGGGGAGGATGTTGGTCTCACTTCAAGGGTCTTGCAACCGAGGGTTGGTGAGTAATTGTGTGTGTGTGTGTGTGTGTGTGTGTGTGTGTGTGTGTGTGTGTGTGTGTGTGTGAAGACAACTCCCTAGTCATCAACTAAAAACAAGCTTATGCTTGTCCTTGCGTTCCAGCCAACTTGAGTCATCTTTCCCACTAGACTGGATGAGCCAGCAAAGACCTGTCACTCCCAGCCACCCACCTGGCTCTTCTAGCATTCAAGGAGCTACTCAAACTCAGTTTGTTTGGATTGTCTAGTCAGGGAGTTATCACTATATGCCACAGATCTGGACATACTTTTCCTTTAATTACTAATTCAAGTACTCATTAAGAACTGGATCGCTTTTACTTTCCTGATATACAAGTATTTACATATGTTAATTTTAAATTTAGATTCTCGTATCTGACAGACTAGTTAACTGCACTGTGATAGATATTTGCTGACATTGCAGGTTTTTTTCTCAGCTATAGTTAGAGTTCAACATTTGAAAGTATAAACCATATTATCCTATCCTTTCAGTGTTGTGTTTTTAACTTCTGTTAAGACTGAGGCAGAAAAGTAATCTTATTGTATGTGTATGTTCAGTATGTGAACCACACTAACTGTAAAGTGATTATCATTTCTGAATAAAACTGCAGATATGACATGAGAAAGCAATACTGGTGCATTTTGTGTTCCTTTAACCCTGATTATGACATTTTAAGAAAAACTAAGTAACACAAAACTATTTTCTGCTCTTAATTACCCTTTAATATGGTCTTTGTCTGGCATTTGTTAACAGGTCAGTGATAATACTTTGTGGCAGAAATGCATTGCTACATAAACCAAATGTGTGTGTGTGTGTGTGTGTGTGTATACATGCACAAAAATAAAAATAAGTAAATAATACTGACATAAAAAAGTAAGTAGATAAATAAAAGAAATGTATGTAGAAAAAGGTATGAATACAAGTACGGGGCAACATGAAAGGAACAATTCACACTAGGGAGAGAGTTTTTTGAGCTGCACTCAGGAACTAGGGCTGTTGCTTAGCTTAGTGAACTTTGTAGTGGCAGACAATGTGGAGGCATGCCAGAAAAATGATATCTTCATTAGGGAAATAGGAGCTAGTGATTATAGCAAATTGACAACTCAGTTGGGGAAAGAGAGAGTGGAAGTCTAAAGACATGAGTTTATTTGAGAAGGCAAGGGATAAAGGTATAGGACAGGAGAGTGTGTGTGTGAAAATGCCCCAGGTGGGATGGGATGTACTGGTAATTACTCATGGTGGTGTGGTAGGGAATACCTCAGGCTTGAACCCTATACCTTGTAAGCAGGTGTTAAAGACCTGAATTCCCTACCCACCACCATTTGTAAAAAAATTGCAGATTTTTGCCTCATATTTGATCATCTGATCTATTCCTCATATCTGTGGTGTTTAAATATTGCAATGCTTGAAATTTGATGGTGTAGTGGTAGCAACGTAGCATTGATGCCTCACAGCTGTAGGTTCTTGGGTTTGGTTCTTGGCTGGGGTGCCTTCTTTGTGGGGGGGGGGTCTGTATCTTCTCCCTGTGTTTGTGTGGGTTTGCTTTTGTGTCCTCCCATGTTACAAAGGCATGTCTGCATTATTTTTTCCTGGGCCTCTGCTGAGAATTGTTTTTTTTTTTTTGTTCCAAGTCAGACTGTCCTGATTAACAAATTGACAGGCATTTAAATTTCAGACTTCAGGTTTCTGAATGTTTACTTCCTTACATATTTGGTGCAGTGGCAGTATTGTTGCCTCACAGCTATAGGTTTTCTGGTTTGATTCTTGGCTGGGGTGCCTTCTGTGTGGAGTCTGCATCTTATCCCTGTGTTTTTGACATAGTAAAACAACTTTTTATTCTAGTAATAAATATATAGTAACACAACCTTTTATAGCAATTTTTTAAGTTTATAACTATTTGAAATCTGTCCTTATTTTTGGGACTGTAATACCCTGTTATTGGCTTTGTCCAGGTTTTTGTGCTAAGGTTGACAGCTATGGCAAGAACTGAATTCACTGAATATGTTTGAGGGCTGTATTCCCTCATTACTGGGTTTGTCCAGGTGTTTTGTGCTAAGAGGTTGACAGCTATGGTGAGAACTGAATTCATTAAATGATGGCCATTTAAGTTTCAGTCTTCCTCTCTTTCACAAAGCAGGTGATTTGGCATAGTGGTATGTTGTTCTGACTATTTTGCACAGTGACCTTGGCAGTAAAATGTATGATGGTAACACAGCATTTTATTCTAGCAGCTTTCCAAGATTATACAAGCAATGTTTAATGTGTTCCTGTTTATTGCCCTTTGACCCACCCCAATAAATTTGGCTTTTTCCAGACTTCTTGTGCTGCGAAGTTGAGATGTAGTTGAGTATTGTGTAGATTTTACAAGGAGCTGAGAGCTGCAGGGGAAGAGAAGTTTAGTGCTGATTATGCTAAGTCGGCTCACATTGCTAGTAGCACAAAATGTTGTGTACTTGCTTTTAATGCAGAAGGTTGTTGGTTCTACTCCCATAAGGGGTGAATGCTGCTGTACTGAAAGTTAAGACACTAACTATGAGCCTGTTATCAGTTTGCCATCCATTTCCTATTGCAATATTACTAGCTTATTATTAATGTAATTTAGGCAATTTATTCCTCAGGGGCATCAGACACTTTATTTTTCGGTGAAGTCATGAAATATAAAGGTGATTGCTAGCAACAACCTCTTCATTGGTTAGATTTATTTAACGTGGAATTATTTAGATGACTTTTTTTTACTACTTCAGAGATTGTGCATATTATTTACTGATAATGGTGGACTGTAGAAGTTTGACTAGACTTTTATGATGGAAATGTTCTGAATTGGGCAGTTTTGTTTCATTGTTTACTGGAAAAATGTTCAAAGCAATAGGAAGGTGTATCAAATCATATGCAAGGGGCCTATGATTTAAAAGCAGCCCAGAATTAATTTTTATCTGCCACGGGTAAAATGTATTTTTCTTTGAATGTGTTTTAATGTTTCAATGAATGTGAGTTTCAAGGGCAGAGAAGTTTTAATGCCAAGTTTGTTTAGCAGATGTCTTAGTGTTTGTGCTGTAAAATGCAAAATAAAACTTTCAAATGAAGTTCAAATCATCATAGTAGTAAATCAGTATGCACATTAGTGTTTATGGTAAATGGAGTGAAATAGCAAAGTAATGGATCATGGGAATGGCTGCAGGGGGAGGCTCCATTTCGACCATGGTTTTATGAGGGGGAAGGGTGGCAAACTTAGACAGCCCCAGCTGAACTATACCTCCCAACTGTCCAGATTTTCAAAGAATGAATAGATTTTTTGCTTCTTATTTTTGGTTTGTTCCTCAGTTTGTGGTTTTCTGGCAAATGATTTAGGAATTAAGTCACTAAATGACACTAGTTTCAGACTTTATAACCTTCAGAAAAATGCATGCTAAAATAAGACCTGTTCTATCAACTGTCCCAGTTTATACGATAACAATTTTAGTACTGTTTATATGTTCCCTCAATATATTTGGCCTTGTCCAGATTTATTGCATTAACAGGTTGAGAGGTACATGCAAATAAATTGCTTTATAGAATTAGGCATAGCCAAACTTCAACTGTCCCTGATTTTGGCTCAAAATGTAGCTCTTCCCCTAATGATCCCTCCACAAAATAGCAATTTTGGAAGAAAACATAGAGGGTTTACTTTACTTTTATAAATAACTGTAATGATCAGAATTATACATTACTTTTATTTCAGAAATGCATGTAGATTCTCTAATTTTGTCAGCTGCTCTAAGTTAACTGTGCTCATATTAAAATGGTGTCCCTCCTTTGACAGGTTCCCAGCTGTATTGTCTGGCAATTTTATATTTTTGCATCACATTTTTGGTCCGTTTTCATAAAATTGCAGTTTTCTGGCAAATTAGTGGCAAATTGTTAAAGACTGAAGTTAGAAAATAATGCAGACATTTCAGTTTCAGATTTCATACCTTTCAGAAAATTCCTACTGATGCAAGACCTACTACTATTCTATTATCTTTCTAAGTTTATAAGAGCAATATTTAAAAAAATGTCCTTATTTTTGGGCCTTTGCCTCAGTTTTATTTATGAGTTTGTTGCTGTAAGAGGTTGAGAGGTTGTGTGTGTGGTAGGTAGTATACCTCTCAACTGTCCACATTTTGCAGAATGTCCAGATTTTTGCCCCATATTTTTTGTCTGTTCCTCATAAATTTTGTGATTTTTCTAGAAAATCATTGAAGGCTGAAGTTGCTAAATGACAGACATTTGAGCTTCAGACTTCATGTCCTTTGGAAAAATTCATACTAGCACAAATCCTGTTCTAGCAACTTTCTAAGTTCATGAGAACATTATTTAATATCTGTCCCTGTTTATTTTAGGCTTTGTCCATATTTCTTGCACTAAGAGGGTAGGTAGGGGTATGTGTGTGTGTGTGTGTGTGTGTGTGTGTGTGTGTGTGTGTGTGTGTGTGTGTGTGTGTGTGTGTGTTTGTGAATGAAACATCCTAGTTAGTGGCAGCAGGTGGTTAGTAATTTACTCAAGCTCAAAACTTGTACCTTAGTTACAGAAAACAAAAGCATAAAGTCTCTACCCCAACTACCATGCTGCATTTTTCAAAGAACTGACATTTCAGGTTAATTTTCAATTCAAGGAACCGAGTTTGAGTGAATTTATATTATATTGCTGAAGAGGCATTACAGCGAATGCCTCTTCATCGACACTAAAAGAGTGAACCGTGAATTACGAGAGTGGCCGTAGCTTGGCTGGGGAGGGGGGTAGCAGTTTGAGAGCTGTCAGTACAAATTTGAAAATCCTGGCTACACCCCTGGGGGACAGCACAGCACCAGCTGCACTGCTACTGCTACCAGCACTATGGAAGCGGGCATGTGAGGTGGCATGCTCACGTTGACCTGCACTAAGTGGTGTAGCTGGCCTACGTCCATGTGGCCTACGCCTCACTCCTACCAGATGTTCCAGCACAGACAGCTCATGCTTGTGGATTGCCATGCCATGGTCAAGGATTCCGACCATGTCACCCAATCGTCTGTCCAGAACATCAGCAATCTGCTGTTGAGAATTTAACCAGTGCCTGGATGTTGTCATTTAGGGTACGGATAGCAGCCCTCTGCAGCCTCTGCCCTTCTCTGTTCTGCCATTCAGCAGGTGCCTGAGCTGCCATTACAGTCTGGAACATGCGTCTGGTGATACCAGCTGCTGCACTCTGTCCTGCAGGTGCATGTCTGCCAGAGGTCCTCCTACGAGCAGCACTGGCCACATGCCTGTGTGGCACATCTACAGTCATTACACTAACACCATGGTGTGTAGACACACCTTCTGTAGCCACCACACTTTCCTGTTCCACGCTAACAGACATTGACTGTCCTTCCTCTATGGCCACTGGTGATGTGGTATGTGTTGGCAGCAGAACTGTGTGTGGGGATGAGGGGGACATAGCTGGGATGGCAACGATTGGCACAGATTCAGCCCCTGACAACCCTGCCTGTAACTTGTGGGGACACTAACATCAGATGGACCGTAGGAGGGTAACGCACCTACATCACCTGTGAATGCAAAGAAAGACTCTAAATTACAATACACACACACACACACACACACACACACACACACACACACACACACACACACACACACACACACACACACAGACACACACACACACACAGACACACACACAGACACAGGCACACACAGACACACACACACAGACACACCATGCATGTGATTTGACAGATGGCATGCAGCATGCCTGTGATACAGCAGATGGCATGCAGCTCAGACATTAATAGTGTTAGTAAGCACACCTCCCTGGGGTGCACACTACAGCAAGCAGGTGTCATATCAGTAGCCATGCAGTTCACACAATCATGGTAGTATGCATGCAACCCTGTGATACACCATGTGGACCAGAACAGGATAACAGTACACATGGCTGACGTGACCTTGACATGTAATCTGCTGACGTTTGCATTAACATGCATACATGTCTGACACAATGGTGTCCTGACACATGTACAGCATCGTAATGGGCATCACATTGCAGTGTTGTCTGTATGCCCTACAGATAGAATGCATGTTTAGCAAATGTGCATGAGCATGGAAGGGAAGTGTGAGCCATCTAAATTGCTATACAGTGTGAAGTACAGACACTGTGCCATTACATGGCATCATGATGTATCTATATTGCTGTACAATGCATAATATGTACACATTACATAGCCATAACTGCATGCATACCCATGACATAACTGTGGATTGTGACCCACAATGCTGAGGTGTATACACACCAAACCATGCTGTGTCAAGTGACAGGTCACTGAAGGATCTACAGATGACACCCCTGCACAACAACTGCAGGGTCTTAGCTCCCTGGCAACCATGTCCACACATAGCGGACATGTCAAGTCACCATTTCCCACATGACATTGATGTACCACACGCACGAGGTGCACAGCTAATGGTGATGTCCTACAGCAGCAATGGAAATGTACAATATCTGTGGCCTGATGTGGTGTCAATGTCTGTGGAAGTTGTACAGGTGACTACTGTCATGCTATGACAAAGTCATGATGTTCAACAGATCTTATATGGTAGACTTCAGTGACACCTCCACTAGCTGTGCACAGGCTTTTAGGATATCCAGTGTACCACGTCAACTGTATAATCAGTTAAATAAGGCTATAATTGGACCATGTGTGGACAATGTGCAACAGGGTGCATACCTATCACATCTACTGTGTGGCTACGTGTCTCTGGCCATCCCCCATGGTCATGTGTGCATATGTGTTGACCAAATGTGTGTGATGACCATCTATCTCACATGTCTGTGTTGTCCCATATGACATACACCCATAGATGTCAGATATGTCACCATCCACAGGGCTATGCAGACAATGGGTTGTATGTTTGGGTATGTGGGGTATGGGTCATGGGATAGTGTGACAATATTTCAGCCAGAACACTACGTGTCTGGGACATGTCAGATGGCACATCACAATGTGTGCACCCAATGCAGGGGCATATAACACAATGGTGACACCTGTGGGCTGCCCATATCACAGCTCACTGTGTGGTACTGTTTGTGTACCACACATGTTGTTCCAATGCATACTACATATGCCTCCATTGTAGAACACCTCCACAGTTGTATGCACAGCTGACCACACATGTAGCAATGGCAACTACTGTGGTTTCAAGTCGGTGTTTCATTTCATTTGTATATGTTGCACATGGGTGGCCTGTGTGAGTTATGGGTGATGCGACCTGTGTATCGTGACTGGAACAAACATCAAGTGTGCAGCTGTTAACTGGCCACATGGCAAATAGATCTATGCTTTAACATGCCTGATACTGATGACAGTCTCACCTGCAACGGATGCATGTCTATGCGGCATGCCAGAGGTACCTGTATAGGGGTGACACAGCAGTATGAACATTATCCATGACTGTATGACAGCCACAGGGTGCACTGTGCATGTTAACACATTCACCTGTATAATAGCATATAGTATGCACATGTGTGCATACACAGGGTAGCATACTATAGTATGCAGCATGTGTGTCCACATACCTTGCATATGTTGCTACTTTACATAATGTACAGTGACACATGCAACTAAATGGGATATAATACCCATATGTGCAGTACTGACTTACCAGGCAACTCCAGGCTCATTGTTTGGGAGACACCCACTTCCACAATGGCAGCTAGTGTGTGCAGATGCTGTTCTGAGGGTGTCCCCAGACTGGCCAGTAGCTCCTTGGTGTGTGTGAGTGGGAGCTGGGTTTTGTGGCCCACCACCTGTTCCACCTTGTTCCCTGGCGATTGCAGTGGCATGCTGTTTTGCATGTCGTATCAAGTCCGTGCAGTGTCTGCGCACCTGCTGGTAGGTGCAGTTATGGCCACCCACATCGTTCACCCTCCTGCGTAGATCCTGCCACAGGTTGTCCCGCTGCTGGGCATGCTGTGGCACATGGCTGAACAACACCTCATAGTTCTCATGGAGGTACGGGATGAGGACATCATCCTCCTGGTGGCTGTACGCTGGAAGGCGTGTACGAGGCATTATCTGTAAGACATAATGATGGTGACAGGTCACAGTTTCAGAGATGTACAGAGATACTGCTGCACATACATTTCTATGACATCTAGTACATCTGCACAGTAATCTTTGCAAATCATCATGACACTGACATGACTGATGTGTTTGTGTCACACACATGTAACACCCGTTATGCATTGGATATCATCACCATATATGTGTGTCACCTCATTACAGTGTTCATACTCCATGTGAATGCTGTCTTGATGTGGGCATGTCTATTTGCCTGCAATGCTGTTCTTACCTATCTGCACATGCCTGGATGTGTCCAAGGTAGTGCTGTTGACCTTGATGCTGTGTATATGTCACATATCAGCACAGACACAGCCTTAATGGACTTGAGCAGTGACAATGCACACATATGCATGGACACCGTTACATGCATGTGTTTTGCCATATGCATCTACACAGCACTGTACAGCTGTTCAACATCCTGCCATGGATCGCCTGTGTTGCACATGTGATAGACATGGGACAATGGCTAGTCGGACGTCATTCGCAGGGATGGTTATCAACCATAGCATGCACAGGCAAGGTTTCCTAGCTGTAACAGACAGCCAGTATGCCACCGCAAGGTGCATCAGTGCCACATTACTGATCCGGACAGTTGATACTACATCTACCATGCGGCCATCACACCATGTATTGACTGGAATGATATGTGCAGCTTTGATGGACAGGGTTGCATGGTTTGGCGGGAGTATGTCACATGTATGGCACAGGGATCTGTCCAGCATGTGGCGATCCTAGTATTAGGATGGTGGCTGTCCATGACGTATGTCTTACAGATCACGATATGGACATGTAGCATGTCCATCACCATGGTGTAGCAAATGTCTTTATGCAAGGTAGACGGCATGCTGCATAGTGGAGGTGAGGATTGTGAAGGCTGGTATCACCCATGGCCATTACCCTTTAAAGGTGATATGTGATCCAATATTGGTCACCCCAGTGCTGTATATGCCTGTCCAATGATCTATGTGCTCATGCATGGCACCCTGTCATGACATGGGTACCTTGTATGACTACCCAAGGGGCCTGGAGACATCACCAAGGCAGGGAGGTGTGCTGCACAGCATCATCCCTTACACAGTGTCCATAATGTTGACCACAGCCTAGGTGGTAGTTAATGGGTACAGGGATGTTCACCTAGCAGTGACAATGCTGATATCAGCCATCAGAATGTGCACATATGTCACACACCTCACGCACACAGCCCATTCTGTACATTGTTCACAACACTGACACAGCTATTCCTCATAGGTCATGGCCATTCACATCCTTACATACACAGATGCCTAACATTTTTCTGTGTTGTATGGGGTACAATGAGGGTGGAGTACAACACATTAACTCTGTTCTACTGTAGCTGGCACTGGTGTGATATGCACATGTCACTCTGGCACATTTTGTAGTTGTGAGTCTGTCAACAGGCCACTGGTAGAACATTCCTGTGACATACAAAGGTATTTGTAATCAAACATCCGCACTGTCTTGTACATCTGTACTGCTAACATCTACAGTGATAATGGTTCATGGACATGCACATCATACTCAGCAGGTTTATAGTGCGGTGCCACCCATTATGACTGTCGTCACCACTTGTGGGTTGATATTATCCAACACCCTATCTGTATCGTATGGTCATGCTAGGCACTTGTTCGGAACTTGTGAGCATGTCATGAGCTACTGATTAATATAGCACCCATTCCACATCATTTCCCACAGGTACACTGGCTGTCCTAAAATTTCCAGCTTGCTTATGGTACAACAGCTGTTGTACACACGTAACGCACATATCCTGTGAGACATGGTTGTATATACAGGCATGTCCAACTGTCACGTACCAGTGCTATTGCCTGTCTATATGATGGATATGTCGTACATGTGGCAATAGAGCAATTGTCTCATGTACACATTCAATGCTCACCTCCCAACATACAACACTATAGCCCGTGGGGGTTGCACTTATGCAGCCCTGCTGGGGGTAATACTGTCACCAACCCTGACTGCACCTGACAGTCATGTGTGGATGTGTAACATTCGCAACACACCCCACTCATCACATAGTCTCACATGATCTCCACCACAGGCCACACATATGAGGACAACTTGTGCAGTACCTCTCCATACTCTGTCTAGGCACCAGAGGCAGCCCCCATCACAGAACACAACATCACCAACTTATAGCCCACAGACTCATGTGTGCCCATCACATACAGCCAATAGGGTGTTATAACATACACAACACACCAGTCATAGGTGACTCTGTAGGCGGTCACACTGCAGTTCCACACAGCAGGCTACACAAGGTGATAGTCGCTTACATCTTGCTGTCGGGTAACTGGTTCTGCAACATAACCTATGCACCCATGCCACACCTCACCAGGTATGATGTGACTGTCATTCTCCATGTTAGTGTGACTGCCCTGAGATGCCACTTCACAGACTACATGTGCATGGACATGCAATAGCTCACCAGTCTTGTAGCCCTGAAGGTGTGGGCCTAGCCCTGGGGAGCATTATGCATTCATCCGGACCCGATACTACTGTACAATGACTGACTGTGTCACTTCAACAGTTGCCTATGCTTCTGCTGTCATTTCACAGGCATCTGGTATCTGTCCGCTTTGACTGACCTGGTCAAACACAATGCTTTGGCACAGATGACCTGCACCTGTCAGCCTTGGGAGTACAGATCACATGTAAGGCTCTTGCTGCTACTATACTGCCTGTCTTGCACAGTTTCCAATAACAGTCACTGGCAGAACGGGAATTGGCAAGCAAGACATGGGGTCATGTGACGCAATGCTTGCATCTTCCTCTTTGACGCACGCAGGCAAGACACACCTTATAATGCACCACTCCAATATCTCTGCAGTGACTGGGACCTGCCTCTAGGCTCTGCAGAGCACACCTGCAATGACAGGTTATAGACAGGCCATACCTTTCAGGCACATACCTGTACCAGCACACCCACAGCTGAGGTGTTCCCATATCCCACTATGTTGTACACACATCCTGGCTAGTTACTTAGCACAATGCATCAGAGGTGCTCCACGTGCAACTAACTGTGTCTGGAACCACTATAGACATTGTAACAAGCTACAGATTCAACAACATACCCCACGGTTACCAGACCTCATTTGCTGGTGTACTGGACAGTAGGGCTCTGACAGCTACTACTGATGTGTGACTGACACTACCCCACACTTAACTGGGATAGACACTCATGTACTGACACATCCATGAGTCATAACCTCCACTCGGCTGGATCAACCCATACACACCACCTCCAAGACCAACATTAACCTTGACATGAACACTACCAACAAGTGACTGGTGTTCCACACCTGGGGTTATCCCCTCATTGGTGGATTTTTAACATATGCTAATCAACCTTGTTAGCCACATCCTGGCACCACCCCCTTCATGGCATACACAGTACATGAGTACTACAACACCTACTACAGATGTCTTATGACAGCGGTTGTTAACGTCATGACACCCGTGCAGATGGACAATGCACATACAAATGCTGAAACATACCCCAGTGCACTTCATTAGCACGTACACGACTGCATGGATCATGCTATTCCACACAGAGTCATGATGGTACACACCAGATAACAGATGCCACTCTGGTGGTCAAGTTCCATGGACATAATGTACAACAACAGGTGGAGGCTGTTGCACAGTGGTGTACAATCCCATGGGTGGGGTAGCTCACTGGTCAGCCTCGATAGGGCCATGGGATCCCTCATCACATACTCCAAGACTAGCTACGTAAACATTACTGTGACACATTCCGGGGTGTACCACAAGGCATTATGGTGGTATGTCAGTAGTCAATGGCAACACTCACATCTGCTCTCCCATACAACAGTCACTCAGGAACATTACAGACCCAGGTGATGTTGGCAACATGCTGGCGGATGGCTTCAATGCTAACATTACTCCCTCTCACTCACTACAGGTCCACAATCCATGCAGGAACATTGCGGTGTCCCTGCGGTCACACCTACACAGTACTAACCTGCACTCTATATGTCCTGGGACACTGGGCCCATGTCACCTTCCAAAGTCCCAGGCTGTGATGTCCACAAACCTCTCAACGACATGTCTCCCCACTAGGCCACCATATTCAGTAATAGCTTTGTATCAGACATTGTGGCCCCTGAATGGCACACAGCAACATTTATCACACTCCACACAGGTGGCACCACAATGTACGAGTGGGATTATAGTCCTACACACCTGACTGGACTGTTCTGCATGGCTATGGGGCACATCATCAAGGATGTCATTCACAGAGACGTTGTTGGGCTCCGGTCCTTTGATGCCACCCGGGTTGGACTTGTTAGGGCCAGAGCATGGCCCCTACACCTGGTGGACTCCTTTCATACAGTTACCAGGGCAGCTGATGATGGTACGGGAGTCCACACATCCTACATTGTCATCTCATTGCCTTTCAGCACCATTCTCCATTCTGGTATTGACAACATACACATCCACTTGCACATCGTACCCTATGTCTCAGGATGTTATGCAATGTGGCTCATGGACAGGACAGACACAATGAGGGTAGCATACCATAGTACCTACTGCATTTCAGTTACATTTGGCATACCACAGTCCTCAGTCATTGGGCCCCTCATATTCAGTATATGCTTCCCTGAGGTACAGGCTAGCACAGAGGGACTTTCCCTGCCTAGCTTTACAAACCCCTGCATACAAAGCGCCATGATTGATCCATCAGCTGCTACTGACTCCATCCATATGGGTGTCACTGTGACAGATACCTGATATGAATATCATTGTCTCAAGCTGCATGACACAAGGTACATGAACATTACCTTTGCATTACACCATTCACCCACTGACTATCACATAGGTGGTAGTCCCCTACATACATTGTCACATTGTACATGTTTGTAGTACACACTTATGTCGCACCCACTCCTGTGGTTACCGTATTGCCACTGTGGGTGGATATCCTTCTATGTGGCCACACTTATCTGTACTGGGTGTGTAGCTGGTACATAGACACCCATTGTACCTCTGAACTCAAGACTTCTACACACATTCAAGGGTACACCACCCCATTTAGGGTGCACCTTACACAACAGCTACAGCTTTACATACCACACCATTAACACGCCATGACATTTATTGAGCTCCGACAGTTAAAGTATGTGACTGAACTACGGACACCACATCTGTACACATTTGCATACTACATACTCAGGGGTGACCTCTGCTGAACAGACAGGGCCCATGTCCACAACAATATTAATGGATATACTCCACATACGAGACATAAGAAAAAGCCACTGTGAGCAACATGCTCATGGATATGTGCACGCACGCAACAATGAGTGGGATGTGCTTGAGGGTTACATTCCCAAACCGGACATTCACCATGCTTTGGAACATGAGTCCTATGTACATCACGTAGGGACACTCAGTAGCACTGTTCATGTGATACCTCCCTTGGTGGTTGGGAGACACATGTATGCCAGGGATCACTGCAGTGGCTGTACTGTGCAGAGGTGCAGGTAACACATGGCTCTGCTGTTCACAGGACACTATCCTAGAGAGGTGCCACTGGTGTGAACACTGTAGTTGTGCTTACACATAGACTTGCCAGACTGCATAGTACCCCACTATGAACCTGTGAAGCTATCACATGTCCGTTGTGCATGGTTACTTGGTAGCCCTTCCATTTAGATTAGCTATCATGCTATTGCAATGTCCCATGCCTACAAGCCTTATGTATCCTGTTATTGTACATGCCAATAGATGATACCTTTGGTATGCATGATATGCCTGTTATGCTGTGTAGAATATCTGACAAATCTACCTACAATACTATACATTACACATATTTCACATAGTATCCCATAATGCAAAGGATACTTGCACAGCAGGGCCACCTTAGACATGTCATAGTCATTATATGCCCATACACATGCCTACTGTGACAGTATATCAACATATACTATCCCCTGTTATGGCACGTACTTGTTGGACATACCCTACCACTGACGGCGGGTTGTATGGAATTGTTCTGTTTAAAGCCCTCATGTAGCATCCCATGTTTTGTCTGTGATGTGTACCTTGTGGCCCACTGCTGGGCGCACAGTTTCTACATGCGTTAGTATGCTCAGCAAGACATCACTACATAAATACCTTTTCCCACTTTATGCATTGCGGACACTTTTAATCAATGCAAACCAGGCTATACATACAGTAAATAATTAATAAAAAACATGCTATAGATAAACTTACATACCGAGTGTTCTACATACCTTGTTATCATTACGGACTTTTGTCTCTATCTCTCTCGCACTGCTTAAACAGATATTTTGTATGAGCATACGGTTTGAATGTCTGGCAAGTCATCCTTATATACGTCAATACCTGTAACATGTGGTTTCCTCCCACCAACTGGTGTTCCTGAGTGATTAATTACTTGCATATCAGCTGTGCAGCTACTCCATTCGCCAATTATGTGGCAACAGTGGGGTATAATTGAATTCTCCACTTGGGCGTTGACCATTTGCCCTACCTTCGGGGAGACAGCCTGTATTGTGTTTTGTTATCTGTAATTGCAACTGCTATGCATAGAGACAATTATACTTTGGATTCATGTCCCCCGTGGATTGTGTGTGACAGCTAGAGTATGTGGTTCAACATGTGGGTGCTCCTGTCATCCCAACGTCTGATAATGGACTATTGCAAACAAAACCTGTAACATCGCCATTTGTTCCATTATATAACGGCTACAATTTTGCATGATGCCTTTAATTGTGTCTCTCACAAGGTATGTTGACAGTTCTGCAGATGTAATTGACTAACTGGATGTTTGTGCTGTTATTACAGTCTGTATTGCTATAGTTTCTAGCGTGAGGGATGTCGGTGGGTGTACATAGCATATACAGGTTTGTGGGGCTTGCATTTCTACATATTCCATATATATGTGTGTGTGGGCTGTGTCCCTAATTAAAGAGCTCTCAGTTATGTTACGGGATTGTACATTGGGCCGTTGTTAATTGGTTTCTATATAGTATGCAGGTGAGGTTGATACTTCCATACCTCCGGAATTGCAGCGATATGTAAAGGGATATGTCTAAATGACAGCTATCCCATGTATTTCTGTCCCAGATATTTGCAGTCATTGCAGTTGTGTTGGTAACAGAACCTCTTTGCCATGGGTTGCCAACTTTTAATATGGCCATTGTTGGACACTTGCGGGACGCACCGCGGTGTTTACAGGCCAACACATAGCCACAGTCAGTACACAGGTTAGCACATACTTTTATCCTCAATACATACCTATTGTGGGACTTTGGCTACTTATCATATTGCATGTAACATTTACGTTTCTTACATACAGGCATAGCTATTTCCTGCAACTATTACATTATATATGGGACATTTTATTGTCCTACAATCCCGGACATTTGCCCTTTGTAATGTTTTATGTCAGGACACACCTGCCCAGGGAGGGGCTGTCCCTAATAATGTGGGACAGGTGGTAACCTTATGCCTGCGGCTAGCTATACTCACACCTACCGTAATGATCTACCTCCGAGTTGGCACTAACAGACACTTGATGCGGACACACACACACACACACATTACAGTCACGCGGAGATGCACACGGCACCCTCAACACACACATACACAGACTATGGCACTCACAAACACAGTTGAACACAGTACCTACGTGGATCGCAACACCAGCAGTGGTAAATAAATGTCCCTTCATATCATCATACTATTACTCGTGGTTGTACTGTTCCGGTACTTTGTTCTTTCGGTCTTTCAGCCTCATGGTTACACATGTCGGTATGTTACACATTCCATAGTTGGTGGTATCCTATTTATTTGTACCTCCAAGGTGTTATGAATGTCGTTGACCTATCTATATATATTTGCAGATATCACTGAATCCATATATATCAACACATATCATTCTATCACCCTTTCTATCTGTATTATATATATATATATATGTACTTGTTGGTGTATACTGTTTCCTGGACTCCGCACATTTGTGTCTGCACCTGTCACATTACACACCTGCCGTACGTTAGTGTTACCAGCTGTCCCACTCTGCGAGGGACAGTCCCTCTTTGGGCAGTTGTGTCCTGCAAAATATTTGTAAACATGACAAATGTCCTGAGATTTTAGAACATACTTATTTCCTATAGTTTATGTAATAGTTGCATAAAACAGTTATTCTGTATCTGAACCACCTATATGTTCTAGAAACAGAATAAGTAAGTAAACATTACAAGACTGAGCTTTTATCTAGGCAAAACAGTGAAGTTCTGAATTTCGTACTGGCCGGGTGTATGTGTTGGCCTGCAGACATCTGATGTATGTCCCACAATGGTCATTTGAAGAGGTGGCAACCCTACCATAGGTACATATTGGCTAGCAATAGTGTTAGGTGATTCTATACATGATTGTATGTTCTACTCCTGGCAGTGGCCGTTTTACCCTTCAGAGCAGGCACTATTAGTACAGGGGTGAATAATGCTAGTTTCACCTGCTCTGGACATCATTGACCGTAATCTGTGCGATATTTGGAGAAGCTTATCCCTGTTTCACGCATATCCATATAGTCATATTTAAACGTCGCTTACCAGCAGTGGGCAATGCATATTCCCGCTAACGTGTGCTACACATATGATCTGATGACTTGCATCTGACATGCATTACTCGTGCCTTCGGGATTACGTTACATCCCTTGCAGGATGTGGGACCAGGAACATGCATGAAGGTCACTGCATTTAACACATGGCCATCTGAGATTTTTACACGTGTTATGTCGTTTTGTACGTGGAGTATACTACGGCTGTTACTCCATACTGCACTCACATGGGCAACTCAGTTAGTTTACATATTGATGAGTCCAGTTAATGGTGTGTCCATGTGATGTTTACTGGATGTGCTCCGGCATTAGATAAGTATATCACAGTGAGGCACACACGATACTGTGCTACACCTTCATATGACCGTAGGTGGAGCATGCTTGGGTGACAAATACCTGTCATGGGTACACCCCATGTCTTGACACAGCATCCATGATTATATTATGTGGAGCCCCTCATTAACGCAGCAGGGACTCCATGCTGAGTGTGTGCAGAACAGTGCTTACACACATGTGCTCCTACAATTGCCTCTGCTCCGCTAAGCAACAGTTGGTTACTTGATGTTGTGGTGACAGAGGACACTGTTTGCCCCATTTGGTGTATGGCCTCTGACAATCGGCTGTGTACCTACCGATGTACCTGGGAACCTATACACACAGCACCACAATATGCTGATAGGCGCATATACTGTTCAGGTGTTGACATTCCATGTTCCAATAGCTGTTGTGTGTACAATGTTTGAGGGTTACCTATGTAAGATTCACACAGTGGGCCACCTATACATTACAATTCACAGGTGGTCGTGTTTGTGTGCCATCCATTTTACTGCATGTGCAGGTGGAGTGGTGTGTCAGTCCATAGGGGCCTACACTGTCAGAGTATGTGCTATATGTTCCCTCTTTGCCAAGGCATAGGCATATTGGGCATGCCTCCGTCTGCCCACTGGGGCTGGCACAGTGTGTTCATGGTCTGAATCCCTCTGTGCCTGTGATGGCCTTGGCAATTGTGGCGGGCTATGAGGGCCTTCACCATTTTGTCCCTGCTGCAGCTGTTTCCGCAGGATCATGTTATGTAGCATGGCACATACTATGACGATGTGGGCACACGTGCCTGGAGAGTACTGCAAGGCTCCACCACATGTGTCCAAGCACCGGAACCATGATTTCAGCATCCCGAACACACGCTCTATGATGATTCTGGTTTGTGCGTGTGCCTCATTATGGCGTTCTTGCATGGGTATGTGTGAATTTCTGATGGGAGTCATCATCCACGGCTCCAGTGCATAGCCAGCATCCCCCACAAGGTGGCCATGTGGGATGTCCCCCCTGACAAATACCTGATACAGCTGTGAGGCATGCCAGATATGGGAGTCATGATAGCTTCCAGGGCTGCCAGCACACACATCCATGACAATGCCCTCGGCATTGCACATGACCTGGCAGTTGATGGAGTGGAATCCCTTGCAGTTTATGTAGCACCTACCATGCTCACCGGGTGGTGACTTGATTTGTATGTGCGTGCAGTCTATCGCATCCAGTACCTCCGGGTAGTGTGCCACACGGTGGAAGTGACGCATATTGCTGGCCAACTCCTCCTGAGTTCGGGGGAATTATATATACTCATTGGCATGTGGTAACATGGCATCCAGGAACTGGTGTAGTACCCTGGATGCTGATGCCTGTGCGATCCCCATTATATCTCCAGTTGGCCTTTGAAAGGTACCTGTGGCTAGTATTCGCAAGCTTACACATACCTTTGTGTCCACTGGGATGGGTTCCCCTCTGTTGTTTCTGGTTCTCAGGCGTGGCCAGCACAGCTCCACTATTTGCTGTAAGATGTCCCTGTCCACCCTGTAATGCTCTACTATCTCCAGATCATGTAGCCCCTGGTAGGTTACCCTTGGTCTGAACACTCTTCTCCTCCTCCGGGGCCTGCGGTGGTTATCGGCATCATCCTCCACAACACCGTCAGTCTCTTACACATGCTGATGAATCACAGCTATGGCAGCTCCCAACATGTACATTTTAAAAGTTCCCCATGTGTTTACACCTATGCTGCAGTGTTTGGGAATACACAGGTGTGTGTAGGGTGCTTTCACACTTTATACTATTGTGCTGTGAACACCGATGATGTCATAGGGTGTGTATGTACGATCGTAGCTACAGGGTATCTTATGTGTTTTACTACCGGAACTACTATTGTGGTTCCTTTGGTGTTGAATTACATATGGCTGCCGTGGATTACCTCTTGACCTTCCCCTTACATTTCTGCACATTCCACCTACCATTTTCTGGCATGCATCCAGCAGCCTGCATTTATTTGTACTTTCCTAGACCTGGCGTATCTTGCGTAATGTGTGCTATTGCCGGTCTACTGTCGGTTTGCTTTGCTCTGCTATGACAGATCTCCTATCTTTGCGATCCAATGCCTCCCCTCCTTTCTTTGCATTCCAATACCTCCCCTATCCTGTTTTGCAGGTTTCTGCAAGCAGACTTAGCTGCTGTCGATTGGCCGCCGTGAGTTGATTGGTATTGATTGCTCATTAGTACTCCAATTACCCTACATCGGCATTTCCTTCTTTTCTTCCCCTGACCTTCCTGTTTTTGCTATTGTTCGTGGCACGTGCATCTGCTTACTGGGTTTTGGGCATGTTTTCATCCCCGTACACATGCGCTTTTGGGCACCATGTCTGCTCTTAACTAAATTATTCTATACCTTCCTCCCCACCCCTGTCTTGCAGCTTTGCTTAGCAATGGCCAGGCCAGATTTGCATTGCTCCAATGTGCTTACTGCTATGGTGGCACACCCCTCTGCTGATGTCATGTATCTCCTCTGAGCCACTCCTCGGTGTTATAGCACTGCGCCGTATGGTACAACCTTCATCCGGCGGGACATTTGCGATTCAGTATTATCTGCCTCATTTGCATGGCATTGACTACTAATTCATAGTTACCACGCTACACACTGTCGCAGGCCCTTAGCAACCCTTGCACCTTGGTTGTGGTGTTCCATGCCTACCATTGTGTATTATGGTGTAAACCTGATTTGTATTACATTGCGATTTTATGACATTTTTATATAATTTCTTTATGTTCCAGTTTGCGCACACATGCCCTGCGGTTGTACTGTGCGTTACTGTGGACATGACATTAAATGTTGTTTTTTAGATTTTGTGCATCTTTTCTTATGCCATTGGCTGTGTATTTTGCCATTGGCATATGTTAACTTTGTAATACATGAGTCTGGTCCGCTTCCATAGCTCCGATGTTCTGTTTGGGAAAATGTAAACCGTGTTTTTTGGTTTACATTTCCGTGGGCTTATGCTACACCTGCACCACTTAATGAATCACTATCTGCCTTCATTTGCATGGCGTGACACTGAGCATTGGGTGATTAGCATACCTATGCCGAGGGCTGCGCAGTTCTGGCATATGCTAGTAGTGCACGTGGTATTGGATCGTACCTGAATCGCTCGACGGCCATATTTGGTGTTATTCCGCCTGCGCCTGGCGCAAGCTTCATGAATCCTGGGGACTGTATTTAATGGCTTCAAGACTTTTAAAGAATTGTTTGGCAGTGACCAAGTCACCAACACTCTCAAAATGATAATTAGGCATTGGCAGGTTCACTACCAAATAATAATAAAAATTAAGCTTAATTTTCATAAGTTCATATTACAAGATTAATACTACTGATTGTAAAGCATCATTTCAGTCCAGTATGTGATTATACTTTTTGTACAGCTATACATAAGCAAAATTAAAACATATAAAGTACAAAATGCACTGAGTAAAACACACTGTTCTAAAAGTAGTCGATATAAGACAAAAAAAAAACGATCTGGCATTAAAGTCAAGCATCAGTTTCGAGTCTGTACTGACTGGTTAATGGTGGTTCTATATTCACGGTTTTATTCCATTATATTATTTGTATTACTTAGTGCCACTGTACATTCTTTCACTATCAAATTACTTTATTCTTTTGTATTTAACATTTTATGTTTTGTACTGCCTCTGATCTAGGATATAACTGAAATGGTTCCACAGACCAAACTTCCAACTTAATTAACAAACATGCAACTAAAGATTAACTTTCATGAACGTCTGGAAGGCATATTTTGTCCAGTGCTCAGAAAAGACAGACTGAATTTTAGAATTTTATATAATTTTCCAAGAAAAATGGAAAAAACAATGTCCTTGGTTATCAGCAGAGCACTTTGTTTCCTCTTGATCAGTGGGAGGTGACATATAGAATATTAGAATACAACTAAGCAAAACACACAAAAGCTAAATTAGCATAGCTAGTAGCTGTAGCACAGTCCAGATACAGGTTTGCTGCATCTGGACTGGTTTGTAGTAGCTGTTATATTCTGAGCACATTTTCCAAACCATCTTTATTTGGAAGAGGCCCTTCTGCACCCTTTTGAGAGAAGTGTGCTTACTAGAACCTGTCTGGTGAAGGATGATTGGTCTAGGGCTTGGAGTAAGCATCCTCAATGGTTCTTTTGAGTTTTTTAATTTTCTTTTTAAGTTTCTAGCTCCTGGTATTTAAGCCTTGCATTTGAGTGGGTTTCTGCTACTTTGATCCAAGCTTAAATGAGGTGGGGTACCAGCCACAATTCTTTGCTGAAATACCAAATGACTAGAGGTTTCTGAGCATCCCAAAAATCTTAAGTTGCCTGTTTTTTGCTTGATTATACTATTTATTGCATTTGTTTTTGTACACTGCCTATTTAATACCCATTTTTAATTCTGTGAACTAAACTGCACTGTTTGTACTGCATTTTCTGCCTTTCTGTGTCTGTTAAATTATATTCTGTTGCTGTTTTCACCGTTTGCAAAGCTTTTTTGCTATCTTCACTGTTTGCAAAGCATTTTTGCTATTTTCACTGTTTGCAAAGCATCTGTTCTGTTCTGTTTTCCCACCAAGCAGTGTTTTAAATTTCCAATTTGTTTGCTGCTTAAAATATTCTTTAGTGCCTATTATCTGTATTATTAGCTGTTTAAAATATTATTTAGTGTCTCACTGCTGTTTTTCTGCTATTTTTTAGTGTTTTCCATCTAAATTACTGTAGCTAGTAGCTGTAACATAGTCCAGATACAGGTTTTCTGCATCTGGGTCTGTTTGCAGTGGCTGTTATTTTCTGAGCATATTTTTCCAAGCCATCTTTGATTAGAGGGGGCCTTTCTGCATCCTTGTGAGAGAATTGTGCTAGTTGGAACCTGTCTGGTGAAGGGTGATTGGTCCAGGACTTGGAGTAACCACCTTCATTGGTTCTTTTGATTTTTTTTTTTTACATTTTATTAAGTTTTTAGCTTTTGGTACTTAAGCCCTGCATTTGAGTGGGTTTCTGCTTGTTTGTGCATTGGTCAGCACCACACACTCACATAATTGTGTGCCATAGCCAGACAGATAATTTCAACAGGTTTTCCCTTAGATAGAGCCATAATACATTAGTGGAGTTCTCATCTTTATTACATTTCTGGTCTAAGAAGTATTGCTAGTGAGCTGTGAACTATTAAACCACCAGCCAAAACCCCCACCATAAATAGCCATCTACAGAGCACCTCCTAGATCAGTCCAGAAAGTAGCCCCTTCGTAATAACAGTTCTTCAAACTTAACATTATGGACAGTTGGACTACCCCTGTTTCTCCTGTCATCCTGGTCAACCTGGGTCTCCTTAGGCAGTGTAGCAACTGCTTCATGTACACTGACAACCCAGTACAGAGTGCGAGAGATGTATCTACACCAATAATCTCAAATCCCTGCTCTCTTGGACTCAAAAAAGTAACGCAGAATAGGTTGTCAATTCACCCACCACTACTCATGCACATAGCACCACTACTCATACACATAGTATGCATCCAGCACATAAACCTACATACATGGAGGTTCTCTCAAAAATTTTACTGAAACACCAGAGACCTCCAAAACACAAGACTGCTATAACTAACACAGTTTCTACAACACCCAAGGCACATAGCAACACCACTGTCTCACCTACCAAGCCCTTAAGGCGTAACACTCAAAAACAAAATATTCTTGTTATTGGAGACTCTATAGTGAGACACACGGATGTCCCACTCACCAGGTTAGATAAGTAGAAATTCATGGTCAGCTGCCCGTCTGGTATCAGGATTCATCAGTTCACACAAGCACTTAGGTCTCTCAGCAACAAGCACCATTATGATTCCGTCATAGCTCATGTTGGAGTGAACGACCTGAAACATACCTCACAGGACTTTAACACGAGAGACATAATTGAACTGTCTGAGGATGTGCCCCAGACAGGTATGCCCCTAGCTTTGAGCAGCATATTATCCTCATCTAGAATGATGTCATAGTATAAACAAAAAAAAAAAAAAAAAAACAACTGATTTCTATAATTGGTTTTATTTTTGGTGTCATTCAAAGGGGATCCAGTTTCTTTCAGACTGGGGTGACATGGTAGGCAAACCTTAGTGCTTCGCCAGAGTCAGTTTGCACCTGCCACCACTAGGCTTTTGGCTGCTGACAAAGGGTTTTGCCTCCCCTATAGTGACTTTTTTAAGCAGGGCCTTGAAAACAAAATTGCCAATGTGAAAATTGCCAGTCATAACAAACAAAATAAGGGTTATGCTGCTAATCACTAGAAGCTTAAACCAAAAACTAAACTACACACCCTGGAAGTCTTCTACCACTCGAATATGTAGATGTCCGTACAGTCAAAGAAACCTGGTTCAAGGCTTCAGAGAGTACCCACCCTTGCAAGGCTACAATGCCTTCCAGACCTTCAGACCACAAGATGAATATGTGAAAACCAAAGGAGACTGTGTTTCTATCTATATTAGAGATAAATTCACCTCCTGACAAGTTCAACTGGCAACTCCTTGGGGTTACTCCAAGTTCAGATTACTGTGAGTAAGACCCCCATTCAGGTCATAGCTAGTTATAGATTCCCCTCCATGAATCATATTGTGTATGAGGCCTACTTGTCCAAACTAGAATCAATCCAAATATTGCCAAACACTCATGAGGTATTTCAATTATTTCACCATTGTCTAGAAACCTACTCTAGCCGTAACTCATTTGGGCAAAAGTTCCTTTACTTTGTTATCTCAAATGCCCTGGAACAAATTGTTCAAACCTCGACAAGAGGAAAAACTTACTAGATTTGGTCCTCACGAATATGATACACAGATATACTACCACTAATGTCAGACACTCATTATTCAAATCTGACCACAAATCAGTCAACTTTGAACTAACACTAACACCAGACCTCACAAAGGGTAAAGTCAGACTAAAAAACTTCACCAAGACAGACAACACCCACCTAGGAGAAGCTACAAATGCTACCAGCTGGTGTGATAACTACATCAAAAAGCATACACTGAAGCCCTGTACAATCACTTGTATAATTGTATAGACTTAGCTGCTCCAGAGTGAATAAAAGCCAGAGCCCCAAGTATAAACAAGCCACCCTGGTGGACATCCAGCATCAACAAACTTTACAACAAATGCAAAAAGTTGCTGTCTAAGTAAGGTGAGGTCCCAACTGTGGAAAAACACCTTTTTCAGCCTCAACAGGTAAATAAGACAACACGCCAAATCCTCTAAGGATAACTTAAAGAAAAATCTAGCAATCACATCAAAGGATAACCATAAGGTATTTTGCAACTTTGTACGTAGCCTAAAAGGTAGAACCCAAACATGTGTCGAACTAGTGACTAATGGTATCACACTCAATGATCACACAGGGATAGCAAACCTGCTAGCGGACAACTTTGGTGAAAATGTCACTCTCCTATCCCATTCAAACTTATCACAAACCTTGCCCTCAACTTCCCCCCAAGTCAACATATCTGAAGAGCAGGTCATTAAAGTCTTGTCTAAGGCAAAAAACACATCCTCTATGGGACCAGATGGCATCCCAGGCTGTCTTCTAAACAAACTAAAATATGAACTAGCATCAGTATTAAGTACCCTATTCAATCACAGCCTAAACAGTGACTTTATTCCTGTGGAGTGGAGAACAGCAACAGTTATTCCCCTCCACAAAGGTGGCTTAGCAAGAGACCCAGGGAATTATAGATCCATAAGTCTGGCCAGCCTCATCTGTAAGGCTATCTAACATATCATCATGGCCCTCATAAATAAATACATAGGTGGCCTCCAAACTTTGGATCCGACCCAAATCATCTTTGTCAGGGACAGGTCCTGCCTGTTAAACTTCGTAGATTTCTTCGAAATTGTGACAAGGGCCATCGACGAGGGAAAATTTGTGCACAAAGCATGCCTTAACTTGGCAAAAGTCTTTGAAACAATCCCACACACAGGCAGTACCAATAACTTTAGCAAACTGAATGTAAATAACTTTGTTGTAAGATGAGTTGCCAACTGGCTCACAAACTGGTCATAGACGATCAAAGTGGGTGACTTCACATCAACCAGCAGACCAATCATCTGCGGGGTGCCACAGGGGTCAGTACTGGGCTCCCTACTATTTGGTACATTTTTATTTATTTATTTATTTAGCATTTGTTTACCAGGAAAGTCCAACTTGGAATGAAGCCAATTTTCAGTGAAGGCCTGAGGATAAATGCTCCAAGCGCATGTCTTTGTACGTGTGAGGAAACCGGAGCACCTAGAGAAAATTCACACAAATGCAGGAAGGACATGCAGACTCCACAGTGAAGGCACCCTAGCCAAGAATCAAACTGGAAAACTTCTTGCTGTGAGGCGATGATGCTACCACTACACTACTGTGCCATCCTTCTAGGAAGTTCAATCCAAAACTAAGGGGTTGTGGCTGACCAAGTTTAAAGACAACAGCAAACTGGGTGCAATTATTTAATCCCTCAAATTATGTCAGTATACTTTAGAAGGGTCTTACTTAGACCAACGACTGGTGTCTTAGTTACAGTCTCAAACTGAATGCAAAGTAATGCACCATCATTCCTTTTGGTAAAAACAATGTCCCTACACACTATCAAATTAACAACAATACCCTATGTACCAATGAAGTGGTAAGGGATCTGGGATCACAAGTGGACTGCGACCTTAAATTTAACCACCATGTGTTTACTGTAGTAAGGAAGGCTGCCAAAGTAGCACACTTGATTAGCAAAGGCAGAGCAAAGGAGGTTTTAACCCCGGTATACTCATCACTAATGAGATATATAACTGAGCATAATGCCCTTTTGGCATTTACCATACAAAGCACCTGCAGCAATTAGAGAAACCTCAGAGATCAAGGTACTCCAGCACATGCTTTGCAGAGACCAACTAAAGTCCCCTGTCCCTATACTCTGTATCATGTAGACTTCTTAGTGGAGACTTATGCCTGGTTAACAGAGTAATCTCCGACCCAAACCTAATGAATCTGCTGCACATTCACAAATCAAATAGGACTAGAGCTAGCCATTCCAGAGAACTAAATATGGCCTACATCTTGAATAGGATGTGCTTGAGGGACAGATTTGTCTTCCGGTAACTGCCACATCTTTGGAATAGGCTGCCAATTCATGAGTAGCAGAGCACCTCTATGACATTGTTCAAAAGTGAGTGGATGGGTCACCACAAATTCTTAACAGGAATAGTGCCCACAACCCTCCTGGACATGGGTAGTCATTACTATTTACAGTCCTGCATATTGACTAGATTATCTATGGCATTACATTGGGATGAAATGGCTAGTCTTGAAATGACCATGTCATCGATAGCCTAGTGACCTCTTATGATTCTATGATCCTATGAAATGGTCCCATGCTATACTTTAGAAAATCTTGTCTAGCAATGGAATTTTATCAATATTAAAATAATTAAAAAAAATCAGAAATATAAGTTGCCAGCTGCTGAATTTACTAAATAACTGTTAAAGTATTAACTTTTAGCCACAATCTTTAGCTGTCATTTTGTTACACATGCTATGGTTGGGGTCACTTGACTTCTACTTTTAAAATTGGGGTCAACTGACTTCTAATTTTAAAACTCAGATATATCTTGGTGTCCTTACTCAGAATTCTTGATTCTTTGATACTGTCAGCTTGTTTTCTTTGTCGCCTTTCTATTGTAACATTTTGTTATAGTAGATATATTATTTAGTTAAGTTTGGGTGAATAAAATAATCTTTGTTTTAAACTCAACTGAATATTTTGTTGTACTGTGAAGAATGCAAAGATAGTTTTCAGGAACTTTTTATACGTATTGCTGCTCTCATGTTTTCACACTTTAGGTCACTCCTTTAAAAGGAAATATTTCACTAAGTTTGAAAGCTTTACATTGGCAAAATCCTTTCACTGTTTCTAATTTTATGTTGTTTCATTATTAGTCCACAAAAGTTAATTATGCCAAAAATGAAATTACTTTTGTCAGGTATAACAGCATTTGCAGATGTAACACAATGATACACTAGCTTAGCATCCACTTCATTGATTGGCACAAAACATGTAGTCATCAGTAGACAAAATAAGATCTTCTCCAAGGACTAGCCATGGCCTTGCTTGCTGGCAATCCTGTTGCCCAGGTAAATACTTCTTTCTTGTTGACTATATCAGGTTAGTTGTTCTGACTTAAAATGACTGCCAAGGTATTCATAGCTTTTTTTTTCAAAAAATAATTTTTATAATCATGAAGAGTAATTGCCTGTTGAAATCTTTTATTAAAAATAGAAACAGTCCATATACAGTCCTTTACTTTACACAAAACAGTGAACGCTTGCAATTGCATTTTGTATAAAGTGAGATCTTTAGGAATTGCACTGTATGTAATTACATTGACATATACCTCAGCTATGTTAGATTACCTTCTCATCACTCGTATAAATTTTACAAGCAGTCTTGTTATGATGCTCCTACATTTTCTTTCACTTTTTATACAAGACAACAAAACCATAAAGTTTAATCATATTGGCTATCACTATTTTTAGTGACAGTTTAGATCTGGGATTCTTGGAAATTACTTCTTTTGGCTTGTAACAGCCATCTAAGGTACATTTATGCCATTACAATCATAGATATAATTACTCAAATACAACTAGGTGGTAAATCAAAACACTCATAATTGCAATAAATATCCTCATGCCTTCATTTTTCCTGCTAATTCAAGAAATATGGTCGGTATAAGCTCAGCAGATCATGTTCAGGTGTCCTGCAGAGACATACAATGCCAGAGAGACAGAAGGAGATACTTTGGAGTGTTTAAGCATCATTTTTTGTTTTTCTTGTTGTTTATTGCTACTTCTGCCTAAACACTTGTTTTCTGGCATTTATTGCTTTTCTACGCATTTTATACTGCAAATTGCATTTATTTGTGCCTGCACTTTTCATAAGTCGTTTTTGCTGTAAATTGTATTTTTTAATTGTTTCTGGCTTCCCACTCACGTGTGACAGCCATTACTGCACTGTAAAAGTTGTTTGTTACCTGTTTCTACTGTCTTCCTGCAAAAAACATAAAAAAAACAAAAAAGAAAATCTTGCTATTTTCCCAACTTACTAAGCTAGAAAAGTCCAGTTTCAGATACCTGCTGATACCTGGATTGTGTTTAAGCTTCTGTTTTGGCCATACCTTATTTGGGCAAAAATTACGTTTCTTTGTTCACCCATGAGAGTGGGGAGCTCTGAACAGCCAACCTGTCTTTGGAGGAGTGGTCTCTGCCCAGACGCTGAAGATTTATTGGCCATTTTGGGCTAATTTCTATCTCTTTAATCTTTCTGATATAAAAACCGCATTTGCATGATTTTTGCATATCTATAAGCTCAGCAGATTCTGCCCAGGTGTCCTGTAGAGCCCTACAACACCAGAGAGACAAAAGAAGAGACTTTTGAGTGTTTAAGTACCATTTTGTGTTTTTTCTTGTTGTTTATTGCTATTTCCAGCTAAACGCTCATTTTCTGGTGTTTATTGCTTCTCAAAACGCTCATTTTATACTGAAAATTGAATTTATTTGTGCCTGCACTTTTTAATATTTGTTTTTGCTGTAAATTGTATTTTTTAATTGCTCTGACTTCCCACTCACATGCGACTGCCATTACTGCAGTATAAATGTTGTTTGTTACCTGTTTCTACTGTCTTCCTGAAAAAAACAAAAAAAAAAACCCACAAAAACTTGCTATTTTCCACCTTACTAAGCTAGAAAAGTCCAGTTTCAGATATCTGCTGATACCTGGATGGTGCTTAAGTTTCTGTGCTGGCAGTACCTTACTTGGGCAAAAAGGAAGTTTCTTTCTTCACCAGTGAGGGTGGGAAGCTCTGAACAGCCTACATGTCCTTGGAGGAGTGGTTTATGCCCAGAAACTGTAGTTTTATTGTCCATTTTGGGCTAATTTCTATCTCTTTAATCTTTCTGATATAAAAAATGCATTTGAGTGGCTTTTGCATCTGTATAAGCTCAACAGATGCTGCCCAGATGTCCTGCAGAGACCTACAAAGCCAGAGTGACAAAATGAGAGACTTTAGAGTGTTTAAGTACCATTTTCTGTTTTTTCTTGTTCTTTATTGCCATTTCCACCTAAACGCTCATTTTTCTGGTGCTTACTCCTTATCAAAATGCTCATTTTATACTGAAAATGCATTTATTTGTGGCTGCACTTTTTATGTTGTTTTTGCTGTAAATTGTATTTTTTAATTGTCTCTGGCTTTCCACTCACAGCCATTACTGCACTGTAAAAGTTTTGTTACCTGTTTCTACTGTCTTCCTGAAAAAAACACAAATATCTTGCTATTTTCCCACCTTACTAAGCTAGAAAAGTCCAATTTCAGATATCTGCTGATACCTGGACTGTGTTTAAGCTTCTGTGTTGGCCACACCTTACTTGGGCAAAAATGAAGTTTCTTTGTTCACCAGTGAGATTGGGGAGCTCTGAACAGCCTACCTGTCCTTGGAGGAGTGGTTTCTGCCCAGAAACTGTAGATTTATTGGCCATTTTGGGCTAATTTTTATCTCTTTAATCTTTCTGATATAAAAAATGCATTTGCGCGGTTGTTCGCATCACGCAACAGCGGTTAACTAGGATTAAACTATCCCCGGCTCCACTAAGTTTGCTCTTCAGTTTTTCCCTTGGTACTAGCCAATTCTTCCAGATTTAGCACTAAAATCAGTGCTTTTAGACTAGCACTTGGTGCAAAAATAGTCAGAAGCACTAAATAAGCTATAATACTCGATCCCCAACAGTTGTCTGTAGAGAATAGTCAAATTACTCTCCCCACCAGGCAAACAAAATTAAGTTCCTTAACCCATTCTGGCATGTCCAAAAGCCAGCTCCCAGTGAGTTCTCCTATGCACCTGATAAATATGGGCATCATGAGGCAATGTCATAACTGCCTCATGTATACAGACAACCCTCTTCTCCTACCACAAGACACCAAAATCTGCGAGAGATCCACTTACATAGCTAACCTTGAGGCAAAGCTCTCTCTAGTCATGACTGGAATTGACAGTCAAGACAAGAAGGTACCAGCCTGCTTCACACCACTTACTACATATAGACCCACTATACATGCAAATGCTAACCTCACACATATATACAAAAAGACATATTCGGAGGCTCTAAGTAAAAATCTGCAGAAACAACAGAGACCTCATAAGCAGACACACATGCAACCTACACCCACAAACACACCAGAATCATCACATAACTACAAAAACTAGTGCGCTGCACAACCACAGCCCCTAAGGCAAAACACCATACCTAACACACGTGTAATAGGTGACTCCATAGTCAGGCACACCGATGTCCCTCTCACTAAGTCAGGTGCTTGTCGGATGACAGAATCCACCACATTATCCAGGCACTCAGGTCATTCCACAACAAGTACAAATACAACTCTGTCATTGTCCATGTTAGTGTGAATGACCTGAAATGTGCGTCCCTTGACTACATGAAAAGGCACATAGAAGAGCTCTTTGATTATGTAATCAAGGCAGGTATGACCCTAGCCCTGAGTAGCATCTTACCCTTACCAAGTATGATACCACAGTTCAAGGAAGAAATGATACATTTCAACAACTGGCTAAGTTTCTGGTGTCATTCAAAGGGGATCCAGTATCTGTCTGCCTGGGATGACATGCTTGACAAGCCTTGATGCTTCACCAGAGATGGCTTGCACCTGTCACCCCTGGGATTCAGGATACTGGCAAAGGCTCTTGCCTCCCCCATAGTGCCTTTTTAGGCAACGCTCAAAAAACAAATCCACCACAGTAAAAAGTACTAGTGATAATAAACTGAGGGTCATGCTGCTAAACGCTAGGAGTTTGAACCTCAAAATGCACACTCTCAAGGCACTCCTCAACATGGAGAACATTGATATTTGTGCAGTAACTGAGACATGGTTCAAGGCTCAAGAGAGCACCCCAGCAATTCCAGGCTGCAACTCATGCCACACATTTCAGCCACAAAACCCGGATCGAAATACAAAGGGAGGAGGCATATCCACGTTCATCAAGGATAACAACACCTACAGACTAGTTGCAAAGCATGATGGCTTGGAGATCATCCAAGTGCAACTGACAATGGGCAAAACTGCAATACAGATTGTAGCTTGCTACAGATCACCTTCCCTGCCCCAGGACACTCACTCCACTTTCCTCGAGGTATTGGAAAATATGAGAGTCCAACTAAACACCCTTATACCAGGTGATTTCAATTACCCAAACATCAGTTGGAAAACTATGAAAGTACTAATACCTTTGCTCAGCGCTTCCTGTAATACATTAACTACAATGCTCTGGACCAGCTTGTAAACACCCACACAAGAGGTAAAACTATACTGGACCTGGTCATCACCCACATGGGGGACAAATGCTCCACACCTGTGATAAATTCCTCATTGGTCAGATCAGACCATAAACTCATCACCCTAGATATCCACATACCACCCCCGTTCTCCGTCCTAAAAGAAACCATGGTGAAAAACTTCTCCAAAGTGAACTTTATACTACTCAAGACAGAGGTGGTAAACTTCATTACTCCCATGCAGAATGTCAATATGAGTGAATCTATTATATCCTACACAAAAGCACTCTATAAGTACCTACATGAGTGCATAGACTGTGCTATCCCAAACAAGACCAAGACCCACTCCTCTAAAAAGAGGAAACCAGTCTGGTGGACCCCAGTCATAAACAAGTGCTATAACAGAAGGAAGAAATCACTGCAAAAAAAGTAAAAACCCAGGAATAGAGAGGCTCCCTGACCAACCTTAGCAAAAAGCTAAGAACCCTCATAGAAAACTCTAAGGTGAGCTTTGAAAGAAAAATCGCAACAGGCACCAAAGGCAATCACAAAGCATGTTTTAGCTATGTCAAAAACCTTAATAGCAACTCTCAGATCTGCTCTGAGCTGCAGCATAATAGTTCAAAATTCACTGAACCAACTGACGTCACCAATATATTGGCAGATAGGTTCAGTGCAAACTTTGCCCCACCTCTCTCCCCCACAAGGCTCATATCCATACCAGAAGATTGTGCTTCCCCTAAAATTACAGACTGCCAGGTGAAAACAGCACTCTCCAAGGCAAGAAACACAGCATCCATGGGACCAGACAGCATCCCAGGCTGCATGCTACATGCACTCCAAAATGAATTAACCCCTTATCTTAATACCATGTTTAGCCACAGCCTCACCTCAGGCTATGTACCCACAAAGTGGTGCATGGCAACAGTCATCCCACTCCACACAGGAGGTGCAACCACTGACCCCGGGAATTATTGCCCCATCAGCCTGATGAGTCTCGTCTGCAAGGCCATGGAGCATATCCTAATGGAACTTATAAACTATGACATTGGGAACCTACAAATCCTGGACCAGTTTGGATTCGTGAAGGGAAGGTAATGTCTCCTAAACCTGGTTGACTTATTCGAAATGGTTACTAAAGCAATAGATGAGGGAAAGCTGGTTCACACAGCATACCTTGATCTTGCAAAGGCCTTCGATACCATTCCCCACTCAGGAATTATAGACAAACTTACCAACCTAAATATAAACCCCTTCGTAACAAGATGGGTTGCAAACTGGCTCATGGATAGAACCCATTCAGTGAGACTAGGAAACTCTAGATCAGACTTCAAACTTGTGACTAGTGGTGTACCACAGGGCTCAGTTTTGGGATAACTCCTGTTTGGTATCTACTTCTCTGAGGTACAAGCAAACATGGAGGGACTATAGCTAACTAAGTTCTCAGATGACTGCAAAGTGGGAGCCATAATTGAGACTCCTACTGATGTTGACATTCTTTAAAAGGGCCTTATGGATACAGATGCATGGTGCCAAAACCATTGCCTCAAACTAAATACTAAAAAGTGCATTGATATCCCCTTTGGGAAAAGCCAACTACCTATGAACTACAACATAGGTGGCAGCCCACTTATCACAGAAAGTGTGATAGGAGACCTGGGGACTCAGGTAGATAGCAACCTCTCCTTCAACAACCACATTGCTAGAGTGGTTAGACAATCCTTCTACATGGCCCACCTTATCACAAAGGGGTTTGCATCTAGGAATAAGGAAGTTATTGTCCCCCTTTACTCATCACTCATTAGACCAATTATTGAATATAATACCCCATTCGGGATGTACCTAACAAGGCCTATGCAACAACTGAAGAGGCCTCAAAAGTACCTCACAAAGAGGATAACGGGCCTTAAACAGATGCCCTATGCCATGAGGCTAAAAAAACTCAGACTGTACTCGGTCGCATACCGGCTAATCAGAGGTAATGTCTGCCTGACATACAAGGCTATGTCTAATCCTGAATTGCTAGAAATGCTCCAGCTAAGTAAACCCAATCCACCAGAACTACATGCTCAAGGGACATAAACCTGACATCATCAATAAACAAGACGTGTTAAAGGGACAGATTCATGTCCCAGAGACTCCCCTTGCTCTGGAATAAGGTCCCCATATATGTGAGGCAGAGCTTCTTGTTGGCACTCTTCAAGAGAAATCTTAATGAGTGGATGGGAAACAGGAAATTCACCTTAGGAATCACTTCTGTGGACCTGCTCGACAGGGGCACAGGTAACTAAATCACTTGCGACAGAGGTGATACCACAACATTTTTGGCTAGGCTTAATTATGCCCTAGGGCCAATAGCCTAGTACCTACCTATGAACATATAAAACCTATGAATTGTTAACCTAACCAAGCATCACTCACTGACTGTACTAAGACACTTAAATCTACAATGGAATTATACAATAAAAAAGGACAAACTAATTAATTCATTGTACAAAACGACTGTCCAGATTTATTCACAGAAGGCACTAGACACAATCCTTCAGGTGGAAAAAAGCATTATATGCCAGACAAACTAACTATTTAGCTTACATATCTTAACTAAACTGAATGGATTGTCATAGTTTTTTTTCACCTCTGGCTCTCTTATAACTAGAAAAATCAGAGTCAGAAATACACCAACTGGAACAACTGTAAAATGTGACACAAAACAAATGGCCAGCCAGTGTACCAAACAGATTTAATAAAACTCTGACATCTCGGCAAAAAGCCTTCAGTGAGTAAAACACATTACCAAACATTTGCCTTAAATACATCGGAAATATACCAACCTGTTCCATTCTGGACATTTCAGACTTCTTTTTCTAAGCTGAAAGTGAATATTACTGTGCAGTAAATATAATTGCACAGATCCAACTGCCATTTTGTCTTCATTTTACATTCTGCTCACCACCCTACAAGAGTCTATATTACTTTGTCAAAATAGCAATTCAGTGAAATGCTGTTCAACACAAATAAAACTGTGAACATTCACGTACGTGAGTGTTTACATTCATGAATGTGTTACATAGTGAAAAGAGAAATATGGAAAATGGAAATGTAGAAATGCACATATACAGAAAAAGAAAGGTCAGTCAATAGGACAATCACATATTCACATGTATTATACCCTTTATTCTGCCTTTATTTCATAACATATACAGTATGTAATGGTAGTAATGAATATGTATATAATGCAAACTGAAAAGTAGGAGGGAATTAGAGAGGGAGAAAAGAGGGAAAATAATATATGTAAAATATATTACATGCTACTAATTACAATTACTAAAAATAAAGCTCTAGGTAGAACACATATGACCAAAGTTTGATTAGTGTCTTGGACACCTGTCTGAGGTGGCAGGGTGAAGGGTGGACACAACTTCACTAGCCCACTTCTCTTTGGAAGATGTTGTGATAGTATATGATCAAGTTGACTGCCCCATCGATGAAATCCTGGCGGTGACTAGAAACCATAAGGGAACAGAGTATTATAAGGGGGCGGGGGAGAACAGGAAGGTCTTGTGGGGTTGTGTTGCTTTCAGCAGTAAGCAACATGTACCCACTGATATTCATGTGCAAAACCCTTGTGTAAGTTACTTGTCATACATCATGGGGGTAGGGCTAAAATAAGAACAGGAATGATGGCCACCCAAATGACTGTCCTTTGTTGGCTCTTACCTCCTCTGAAGAGATGACAAATGGGGCAATTATCCATGAGGAAACTGATGGCCAGTATTCAGTGGTAGATAAAAAAAGAAAAACACAAGTTAAATATTATTTTTTTAAAATAAGATAAATCATTTCCTCTCCAACAAATATGCAGACAATAAAAGGCCTAAACAAGAAAATGAACAATTTATAATATGCCCTCCTTATTTTAACAGTTGAATTCTTCTAGAGACACGGAATAGATTCTCAACAATTTACTTACCAAGTATGGCATCACCATGTGACCTAATCAGATTCTTCCAATAGGAGACTCTCTAATAATGCAAATAATCAAGATGTAAGACATAGTTCTGTCTTTAAACTGCAATATTTTATTCACATTGGCAAATACATAGACATATACAATATTACCCCTTTTTTGCATACTACAATTTTGCTAAAAGCCAAGTATAATGCACCTTTTACTTTGTCACTCTGAAGTATTATATACACATTTTAATTGATTGCAGCTATAGCATATTCAAACAGGATTGCATTTCTCAAATTGAATTAATGAATTATCAGGGTTACATAATTGATACCACTCTATAAGGTAAAGCTAAATTCACTGATCAGACAAAAAAAAATGCAGCGCAAAATGGAGTTGATAATACAAAGCCAGAGTATCATGTTCATTAAAATTCAATTGATATGTGAAGCATGAGGTAAAAGTGATAACATATTTGGTAAAGTAAGCAAACTCTAGAATTACCCCCCCCCCAGAACCACATTAATATCAGATGACATAACTGCCTAAAGTATCCAACATTCAAAGGATAGATTACCCTGACAAGTTGAGTTCTATATCAACATTTAAAGACAGTCTCAATAAGCACATGGCTGATCACAAGTTATCATTGGTGACACATGGGGACATCTACTTAATGGAGGACACGGTGTCAAACCAATATTGGATGATGGGGCTGATCTTGATGGTGTCCTTGACTATAAGTTTAATAAGAACCTATTAACCTGATCAGAGCCAGATCCTAAACAAATGGTACTCTATATGTAAAAATGTATATTCATCTACTTTTATGTTTTGAGGGTCAATTAAGAGTTTTTATCTATCTAAATCTCTATGAGCTATATGATTTTAGACAGTTATTATTACAGTATATCACATGAATACTATGCCTGTATGAAGAATTTGAGGTATAAAAAGAAACAGTAATCTGATAAAGTTATTAGAATAGTTAATATATTCTATATTTGTTGATTTTTCTTTGTTTTCATATTATTATTTTCTGCAATAAAGAATGATTTTATTGTAATTACATTGACTTCTTATATAGTTCCCAATGTAATTTTTTTCACTGCAGGACTCTCATAATATGATATATAATCTTTTCCTTGGTTGGTTTGAGATAGTTTTGAGATATTTTTCTCTTAAAAAAGACTAGGAATTTAAGTTATTCCATGTTTAGCTTTTTTTCTGAATAGATTTTTGTTATTACTTTTTTCTTTTACCTGAGAGTCTTTTATATTATTTTTTGATTGTATTAGCATATCTTTTTCCTTTTCCTTTCATTTCATTTAAATTTCCTTTTATAATGTTATACTATGGAATTGAACTTATTATCATTAAATGTTAGTACTTTAAAATAACCCACAATATTTAGATTTGAACAATCCTTGTGGCACATTTTGTTATGAATATGGAAATAAATACTGGAAATGTAATAAATATTTGTTTTTTGATCACTCCTCTTTCAAATCCAATAAAAAGAGGAGTAGCTATTTTATGAAAAAAAGAGAGATACAAATGTCTCATGTTCTATATAAATATCAGGAAAAAGAGGGTCTATTTACTTTAGTCATTATAAAATACAGAAATAGAATATGGACTCTGGTCAATCTATATTGATTTCCTGGTTGTTGTTGTTGTTGTTGTTTGTCTTTTGTCTTTTCCCGGTTAGGGGTCGCCACAGTGGAACTCCGGTCCGCTAATGATTGGCAGTAGATTTTCACGAACGCCAAGGTGCCAGCTTGACGTCCAACCTTCAATGAAGGCACGCCCATTTACACATGTCTTTCGAATGCCACCCAACCATGGGGAGGACATGCAGACTCCACACAGAAGGCACTCTCCACACTCCAGCTAAGAATCAAATGAGAGAACCTCTTGCTGTGAGGCAACAACGCTACCACTGAACCACCGCGGCTATATTGATTTCCTGGTATGGGAGTCAAATTAGCCAAAACATCTTGATTTTACAATAAATAATTACAAGGGAAATTTAATTCTAGGTGGTGATTTTAATTGTCTTTTAGATAATTTAGAGTCTGACTCTTGTATAAAATTCAAATTACTTCCCACTGCTAAATCCTTAAAAACTTCGAAGAAATCTATTAATATTAAATTTACCTTTAGGTTTAAAGACATAAATTTATCAAATTATGCCCATTATTCTTTTAATTATGGTACCCAAACAAGAATTAACAAATTAATGATCTCTCAAGACATAATTTCTAGAATAATCAGCTTCATAATGCATTTATTTTAAATATAGAAACAGATTTTAATGGATTGTATTGTTTCCAGAATTCCAGCATATACTATTAAAATGAAAGACTACAAAACATGGCTACTTAATGAAGTACTTTTTTTTGGTGTTTACTAGTACCTCTGACTCTAATTTAGTTATGGTTTGGGACTTTTTTAAAGCTTATATATAAGGTCAAACACTATATTGATACAAGCTCAAACTAAAAGAATGGAATAGGGAAATATTGGATATTTAAATAAAATGAAAAGAACATAAGAAAAAAGAAGAAAATAAACAAGGAGTCAATAAAGATGAGATAAAGGCCCTTAATAAAAATATAATAAGCTATCTTACAAAACTGAATTGGCTATAGTAAAACTAAAAAGAGCTTCTTATTTGGCATCTCATATGCATTTAAAAATATGATAAGAAGAATTACATTTCAACCAAATATTAATAATATTAAAAAATTAAGAAACCCTGCAACAAATAAATGAAATTCAGATGGAAGTAATATTGGAGAAATTTTCAGAAACTGTTATTTAGCCTTTAATCAAAAAGTAATAAATAGAAGAAAATATTTAACATCAATAACAAATTAATCCTTAATTACATTTTTTTCTTACAAAAAACAAATTTATTAAAACGTATATCTATCTATGCAGGGAGTAAATCAAAATAAATAAATAAATAAGTAGGTAAAATGAGTAAACCTCATAAAGCTCAGGAAATGATGATATTACCCCAGAATTATATAAATGATTCACCTGAAAAATATAAGAACACTATGTAATTTTATGATAAATGTACAAAATCAAAAACAAGTGATAAATGTACAAAATCATGAACAAGTGCCTCATTCATGGAATTATTTCTTGATTATCCCAATTATAAAAGAAGGGAAAATCTGCAAATATATTATTTATATAGACCAATTTATTTGATTAATGTAGACTATAACATTGTATGCCTATATTGGCAGACAGAATGAATTTAATTTTACCCAGCTTAATCAGTTAAATCAGTTTTGTATATAAAAGACAAACTTCTGATAATATAAAACAACTTATTAGTCTTATAGATTTGATGAATATTAGGGAATTTGAATCTCTATTTATTAGTCTAGACAGTGGAAAAGCATTTGATTCAATGGATTGGAAGTTTTTATTTGAGGTGTTAAATCTGTTTGATTTTCCTGCCAAGTTTGTTTTGATGTTAACTTCTCTCTATAATAAGAATAAAATCATACGTAAAGCTGAATCCATTTACCTAAAATTTTGTAAATATAACAAAAGGAACTAAATTGTCCTCCTTTACCTTTCCTAATTAAATTAGCTATTGAGATATTTGTAATCTTAATCAATTTAAATATAAAAAAATCCAGTGTCTGGAGATTAATTAAGAATATAATTCTAAAATTATGCTATTTGCTGAGGCTATATTATTAACATTGCACATTTCTTTTGAAACAGAAGAAGAACTGAAGTCTATTATAGAACACTTTCAGAAAACTTCAGATTTATATTTTAATCATTCTAAATTTAATTATCTTCTGATTAATAAAAAAGTTCATTGAATGTGAACAATTATATCATTGGCAAAAAAACTACTAATTTATTCTATTTAGGGATTAATATATTAAAAACTACTGAAGAAACTTTAAATTTCAATTACAAAAACATTATAGCTTCCCTAACTAATCTAATTAACCCCTGGAAAAAAAATATAATTTCATTTGAAAATAGATTACAACTATTCAAAATTATGTTATTTCTGAAGGTATTATATATATATAACTCAATCTCTTATATCGCTACCTAACCAAAATTGAATTAAGAGAATAAATACATTTCTTATAGTATCCAAATAAACCTAGATTAAATCTAAATCATTATTTTAGACCATGTAAATCTGGAGGTATTAATTTTTCTAAGTATAGAAACATATGCAAAAGCAATAATTATGAAAATTATCTTTAATTGGTTAGATAACAATTGTACTACAAACTGAAAAATCTTACATTATAATTTGCTTAATATGACTAAATTGAAACATTTGGATACAAACAATATAAAATTATATAATCCCTTGTGGTTCTTTATTTGTAATTATATTCAAATCCCAATCTGTCATCCAACTGCATCTAATTATATAAATGCCATTTAAAAAACATAATAAAATAATATCAATCAATTCAGAATATAGATTTTGGTTTGAATCACTTATTCCTTTTAATTTAAAAATGAATTATAATTTACTAACACGTACACTTAATACTTGCAAAAGACAATAATTTTACTGCTGGTATAAGTGCTTTGAAAAACTAAAGTTAAATCTTTGGAGTCCATGTGTATAGAATTGAATATTGATATTAAAGATTTAACTCTACTTTTTACATTAGCTCATAACAAGTTCTTTCTTTATCCAATTTATCTTGTGATGGGATTTGAGAGTCAGTTACATTTTTAAATGGAATTATTTATAAAATCAGGAAATTGAAAATTTAATCTTCAATTACATTCAATTATAGCAAAAGAACTTTATTAAGATAATCTAAATAACAGATTTTGGTCAGAAAATAGCATCAGGTAGTTTTAACTGAACAAAATAGAAAAGTAACTGTTTCTATATATTAAAAGCACATATTGGGCTCTCTATTGGAGATTATTCACCTGGAAATTTATACATGGAACTTTTTAAACTCCTATTAGAGTTACTAGAATTAGAAAAGAAAATACATCTGAATGTTTGATATGTAAAAACCATTGTAATTCTAATTGGTCACATATGTTCTATAACTATTATATAATTTGTAAATTTTGGGAAAAGATGCAAGATTTTCTTAAAGCTTTATAGTCTGATTTTTTTTTTCATCTTAACAAAAGAGTTAATTTTATTTCTTATTTTGAAAATAAAAAATCAGAAAATAAATTTGTAATCAAACTTGAAGAAAAACTATTACAAGAAATTGGAAGAATACTTCAAAACCAAAATTTGAAGAATTTCTTATCTTCTTGAAAGACACTGCTATTAAAGAAATAAGAAGAATAGACTATTTCCTAATAATTTTAAGAATACTCTTTGGTTGAAAGTAATAGCCCTCATTTAGATGTTTTCATCTTAACTATGCTTATATTAAATGGTTCTTGAAATCTTATTCATGACTTGTATTATTTATGTATAATCTGCTCTCAGATATGTTGCGTATATATATATATATATATATATATATATATATATATATATACACATATATATATATATATATATACATATGCATACATATATATATATATATATATATATATATATATATATATATATATATATCAAATATGGATCTACTTTCCATCAATGAAAGTATGATCCACCGAATTGCACCTACCCACTCACTATCCACTGAAACTGCCTTTTAACGAAATAACAAACTGCTGAACTCCTTTACTAGGGAAAGGAACTACTGGACCACCAAGCAAACAACACACAATGGAAAAACATGCAGCTCACTAAAGTGGAGGGCTTCCCACCCCCCCTACTTAAATATACCAACTCCGAGATCACACCAAATGGGAGAGGACACATTTCACCATGGAGGTCCAATGGTTCCTTTCCTTGGGAAATGAATTCAGCAGTTTGTTTTTTTTTCTTCAGAAGAATGGAAGTATAATTATTAAGAGAAAGTGTTTCAAAGTGAAATCTTTAAGTTAATGAAAAACGTAACAGAAGAATGAAAAACTGAATCCACAAATCTGGTTTATTCCTCACTGGAATGATTCAGTCAAAGATGCTAAAAATGTACAGTGTGCTACTTTCCGCTGTATGAGAATGAAAAAATCATTCTTGACACTCAAGTCTTTTAGTATGACTGAAGAAGAAAAAGTTAAATTAGTAATATTTGGAGAACTTAATAAATTATTTTAAGCCAAGAAGAAATGTCATTTATCAACATTTTTTTTCTCAGAAAGACACATGATCTTAGAGAAATTATAGGTATCTACATAACTGCAATAAATAATAGGTCACTGAACCGGGACGTTCATGAGTTAAATTATTCTTTTATAGAATATGAATAATTTTAGGTATAAAAAAGATATAACAAGAGGCAGGCCATGAAAATAAACTGACCTGACCTCATTAGAAGTTGTGGGTATATGCACTGTGGATAAAGGCACCAGCACACTTAAAATAAGTAACAGAAAATTTAATTCAGGAGGATTCATCAAAAGAAATGCATACAATGGACAATAATTCAAGACTTTTTGTCAAGAGTCACACTCAGGGAATAACAAACTAAGCTTTTTCTGCAGGGGGCAAGGACCCGCTACATATCCCTATCTTAAATATGTTAACTCCATGGTCATGTTATAGTGGGAAACAAAATTGCTAAAATTAATTTTCACTAAAACATAAATGGAAGACCTGCCCTGAATTTAATCATTGAAAATCTATGTTTAAAAAAGGAAATTTTTTTTCTGAGATGTGTAAAAGCAAAACCAAGTGTGTCCAAAACAATTTGTAAGTAGTTAAAAGGTGGCATGAAAATGAACTTTGATATACTAAAGTTTGAAGATGCCTCTGTGGCTCTGATGCAAGAATGCAAGTAAGACAGTTGGTTAAGGCTATACTGATGGTATAAATGGATAAAGCCCTGACAGCAGCCCAAATCACAAGAGTTAGATTATTGGGAAAGGTGCTTGACAGCATAGGCAGGGGAATGTGTGTACCCATCCTCTGATGTATATAGATGGTAGTTCTTGCCACAGCCTTCACTTGAGGGCAGGCGAATACCAAACTGCACGTAACTGGCTCAGTTTGGACTCCAGCGAAACCACCTAAGCCAGTGACAGTACCCCTTTTTGGTGCAATGGAGGAGGATGCCTACATGACTAAAAGGCTATAAGTTGTCCTTGTGATGGCAAAAGTGTGCTTGCCATGGCCATTTATAGTAAAAAAAAAAGCTCATAGCTGGGATGATGATAAGGACACAAGCACTCTTGACATTTCCCTCATGATGACCAATCTGGATGCTGTCAGTTTTTGTCTAAACATACTTTTAGAGGCTAGAGAGCTAGAAAATACTGACCAGGGAGCCATGTGCATTTTTTACTCTGGTCCCACTTTGAACACTGAAACCTCCATGATATCTAGTCTACCACAGGGCTTCCACCCAGACCTTGCACTCAAAAAATACAATCCTCAAACCCTCTACCAGAACAATGCAAGCATGTTATGCCTCATTATTCTTCTTTTCCCCCACCCAGCTCCACAAACACCTAATATACCAACTCAGCTTCCACATTCATAATGTTAATACACTGGGATAAATAAGTAGAACAATTAAGCCAAACATGGCATAGGCAGATTTCAAAAATAAAGAACACAAAATCCTTTTTCAAACCATGGTGCTTAAAAAAGTTAAGTCTATAAACACTGTGTTTGTTTATTTATTTTTATAGGTTTATAGGTTCATAGGAGGTTACTAGGTTAATGGCCTAAGGCCTTTACGAGCCTAGCCATGTAATACCAATATTCCATAATTGACAATTGTTAGATGGTTCCTTAATTGACCATTATTAGATGGTTTGATTGCTGGCAGAGTGAATCTGTGATCAGCACCAACTGCCATTGTCCATGAGGAAAACAGGTGTCACCCCATGGGTGAATTTATGCTCTCCCATCCAGTTGACCAGGCTGCACTTAAATAGGGTCATTGAAGAGCTCTGCTTAATGTGCATTGGGAGTTTATTCCAGGGTAGCAGCAGTCTCTGGGAGACATATCTGTCTCTACAGCATGTTTTGCTTAAGTCACAGGCTAGGCACAGGCTAGGTTGAGATAATTGGAGAAATTACTCTTGCCTCATTTGATTTGCTGACATGCAGCATTTCCATTAGGGCAGGATTAGAGACTACTCTGTAGACCAGGCACAGGTTGCCTCTTAACAGCCTGTAGGACACAGTGTACAGTGACAGGGCTTTCAGTCTTTCCATGTAGGTCATCATAGGGGCATAGGCTCATAGGAAGTTACTAGGTTAATGGCCCGAGGGCACTTACAAGCCTAGCCAAATTTACCCTTGTTACCATGATCAGCACCTATCACTCCTGTGCAACTGGGGCACAAGTGAAACCCCTGGGGTGAATTTACAAGTCACACATCCAATCATCTAGATTGCATTTGAGGAGAGCCAATGAGGTGCTCTGCTTGATGTAAAGGGGGGAGGGCTCAATTCCAAAGGTGTGGTAACCTCTGGGATACAGATCTGTCCCTCCAGCAGGTTCTATGTATGTCACATACCATGTTTAGGTCCTTAGAGCAAGTAACCTGTGTGCCATTTGACTTCTGGATGTTTAGAATTTCCAGTAAAGCAGGGTCAGAGATCACCTTCTATGCAAGGCAGAGATAGCCTCTGCGTAGTTTGTATGAAACAAAATAATATGGCAGTGTTTTTAGCTGATCCACATAGGATAGCTGCTGAAGACCTTGAATTTTCCTTGTGAGGAACTTTGTGGTCTCTCCAATTGCTGCAGGTGCTTTGAATGGTACATACCAAAGGGGCATTGCACTCAGTTATTGGCCTAATGAGTGAAGACTACAGGAATGTGACAACTTCTCCTTTACTTGAGGTAATGCTCTTACTTATGAGATGAGCCATACAGAATGCCATTTTTAACACTGTGGAAACATGGTGAAGAAAAGCAAGGTTTCTGTCAACATGAGTGCCCAGATCTCTCAAAACTGAGTGTGTACATAGGGTATGGTCATTGATATGGTAATTTGCAGGAATATCACTCTTACCAAAAGAGATGATAATACATTTTATTGCATTGAGTTTGAGGCCATGACTTTGTCAACAGTCATTTGTTTGCATTAGACCTGCTTGAAGGATGTTGACATCATTTGGAGATTCTATGACCACTCACAGTTTGTAGTCATTAGCCACAGTCCCTTGGTTTTAGCTTGTACTTCAGAGAAATATATTCTAAACGGTAGTGGTTCCAGGACCAATCTCTGTGAGCACCATTGGTTATGGGTGTGCTGTTGGAGGTGGGTTCCTGTATTTTGACTATATGGGTCATGTTTTGGAGTTCCTGAATTCTCTTGGTCAGGAACTTCTGTGGTCTCTTCAGCAGCTGCAGATGTCTGGTGGTGTATGTGAAAAAGGGATATCTGTACTCTATTAATCATCTGATGAGGGTGGAGTACAGAGGAGTTATAACATCATTGGTCTTGGATGCAATGCCCTTTCTTATGAGTTGTGCAGTATAAAAGCTTTTCTTCATCACTGTGCACATATGGTGATCAAAGTTTAGACTGCTATCAACTTGTGTTCCTAAGTCATGCACCACTGGGCTCTAGCTTAGGGGGTTGCTGACTATACTGCAATTTGCAGGGACTACCTTATTGCCAAAGGGGACAATTATGCACTTTTTTTGTATTTAATTTTAGACCATTGCTCTGTCACTAATCATTTGTCTGTGTTAACCCATCCTGTAGTATGCTGATATCTTTAGGTGACACCCTGATTGCTCCCAATGTGCAGTCATCTGTGAACTTGGTAAGCACAGGCACCAGAAGTTGTTGAAGAATTGGTGGGGGGGGGTGGAGGGTGAGAGGGGCACTTAGTGATCTAAAAAGGACAATTTCTTAAAAACTATTTACTACCACAACATGGGTTCACTTAGAGGACATTTTAAGCATAGCCAATATCCATTTTGGTACTTGAGTTATCTTTCCCTGATTGGTCTTACCCTTCCCATGGTAGATAATTGTATATTAGCCCTACTGAGCATAAGTGTGACCATACCATAGATAATTTGAGGGGAGACATGTCAGGGATGTAACTTTTTTGGAATAGCCTTGATCCAGTAGGAGCACGAGGAACAATCCTGGGGTGTATTTTCTATTACCATCCTTAGATCCAAGTTGCATTTGAATATGGACAGGGATGAGCTTTGTTTTACTTGAATGGAGAGTCTGTTCTAGAACAGTGATATCCTCTATGATATGTATCTATCTATCCATACCATTTTGTTTAGATGCCTGAGTTAAGTATTTCTGATAACATTTGACTTGCTGATGTTCAGTAGGTCCAACAGTATTGAGTCAGAGGATGCACTATATGCCAGACATGGATAACCTTTTAGCACTCTGTAGGATACAGTGTATAGTGATAAGGCTTTGAGGTGTTCCATGCAAGACCTACTGTTCAGGACATGTATCCTTTTAGTATGGTATATCTGTGGGCATTACAGTTGTTAAGTGTTTGGACAGATACAAGTGGGCATTATCGAAAATGATTGACCTAATGAGGGCTTTGTAAATAACATTTCTAGATCTAGTCAGAATAAATTTGTTCATAAGCTGTGCAATATACAAAAACTTTCTTATTACACTGGGCACATGTTGGTCGAAAGTTAGGTCACTCTCTACACAAGTTCCCAAATGCCAAACAACTGGGTAAATTCTCAGGGGAATATTGTCAATTTGGTAGTTCCCTGGGCTAGACAACTTCTCAAAGGGTATGATAATGCATTTTTGGAGTTCAGCTTCAATCACGATTCTGGCACTGGTTATTGTTTGATACAAACATTCCTGCAAGACGGTGAAGTCATTTGGGGATTAAATAACTGCTGCTAGCTTGCAGTCATCTGAAACTTAGTCAGTCAAAGCCCATTGGCATCTGCGTTTACTTCCAAAATGTAGATGCTAAACAGGAAAAGCCTCAGCACCAAATCCTGGAGGGCCCCATTGGTGACTAGTATCTTTCTAGAGGTTGTTTTCCTTATTTTGATCTCCTGTATCCTGTGAGCCAGTTGGCAGTCCAGCTTTTCTACTCTACCTAAGTAGGAGATTGTGTCAAGGGCTTGGTCAGGTCAAGGTGTGATGCCCCACCACTGGACCAGTAATCAAGGAGCATCAATCCTCACCACTGGCTCCAGTGGGGGATGTACATGAGGAGGATTACAAGTATACACACAGTATTTCCAGATGGAGTTCTTTGATTCACCTTCTTGATTGCATTCAGTTCTATTCCATGTACAATACAGCACCACTTGTTAAAATGTATTTTAAATTTGCAGTTTTGAACATTCTTCCAGTAAGCAATGAAACAAAATGTATGAACCAATAATGACAAAACTACCCATTTAGAAAATTTCAACCATAAAAGGCTACTCAAACTTCTGTCATTACAATCCACCAATATTACTCAATAAGTACAATCTCTGCAGAAGTAAAAATAATCTGAATAATTCCACATTAAAGAGATCTCTAACTAATGAAGCAGTCACTACTGGCAAACATTACATTTCAATGTTTCATTTATAAATTCATTGCCTGCTGCCCTTGAAGAATTTGTAAAGTGCAAAAATACTTCAAAAAAACACAAATACTGAAGCGGTTCAAAACAGTCACCCAAAACAGGAGAGATATCCAAACGGGTTCAAAGAAAACAATTTTATTAAGCTCCAGAAATGCTTTTCGTTGCTTTTAAAAAACAACTTCTTCAGATTCACACCATGTTTAAAAAATGGAGGTTTAAATTCCCCTCTTTCCTGTCACATGATTGCAATCAACAATATCAATGATTATCCACATGGCGCTTAAAACATAAAACCCCACCCCTCCTTTCTTTAATAACAAAATTCTATAAATGTTATAAAAATCAATAGTTACATATGTAAAACTTCCTTATGTGTTCAAATAAAAAACATTTACTTTAAATAAGTACTTCATGTATTGTTTAAATGTATGAACTAGAAACAAATTGTTCTCTCAAACTACCATTGCTGATTATTTTAATTTTATATTTAATGTGAAATGACCACCAATCTTTTGCAAAACATATGTTATTAAAAAATATATATATATAATATATATATATATATATATATATATATATATATATATATATATATATATATATATATAAAACATGGATAGGTAAACAAACTAGCAAATTGCACAAAATGTAAACTGATGTTGGGCATACTCTATAATATGTCTTGCAAGTACGTTCTCTACCTTATGTCTCTCCATGGCATACACATGTTCACATACCCGTTCACGGAGTCTTCTGTCAGTTTTCCCAATATAGAAGACTGGGCAGTGTATGCGCCTTGCTATGTATACCACTTGCTTACTCTGGCAATCAAATTTGCCCCTTATTTTATATTTCCCCTTGACCTCAAATGTTTGTAATGTCCATGTAATTGCAATATCTTGCAAGACATATTATAGAGTACCCCCAACATCAATTTACATTTTGTGCAATAGATCAAGTCAAGAATGATGGGAGGGGGGGACCGGATTCACTTATTTTAGAGAGAAGTGAACTCTTTTGGCAATTGAGGTTAGATGCTTGCCATTATCCAGGAATAAATGAACTAAGCTCCATCATGTGTATTTTAAAATTAAGAAGCTTTAACAGGTAGCTAGTCTTTTACCTATCTATGTTTTATATATTTATTTTATTTTACATTTGTTAACCGGGCTAGTCTAACTGGATATATTTCCATTTTCAGTAGAGGCCCGGGGAGAAAAGCTCCGGCAATTATAGAAATTACAACATTAAAAATTAAAAATTTTAAATTTAAAGAATTAAAAGTAGAAATTGACAGAAAATGTTTTAATAAAAATACAACAAGGACTTGTGCTTAGAGATAGAAAGTATGCTGTACAACCAGTATTAAGATAGAAAAAGAAGTTAGTTAATTAAGAGTAATTAATCTACTAGAGAGAGTTTGTTGGCATATAAATTTGGGAGTATCAGTTAGTCTATCTTACAAGGAATTAGTATGTAACAAATGCATTAGGAGTGTTAGTAATTTAAGTGAGAAAAGTAGGAATTTGAAATTTAGGGAGCTATACTTAGTAAAGGGAAATGGTTAGTCAGGCTTGCTGCAGGGGCATAACCAGTGTGTTTGGAGGTGTTTTTTGAGGTTATGTTTAAAGAGAGGCAAGGAAGAAAGTAATGTTAGTTCATCTGGCAGTAGGTTCCAGTGTTTTCCCACTGTGTTACAAAAAAGAGAGTCTCCAGCCAGGTTATTAGACTTGCCTATGCAAGCAAGCAGTTTCTTAGAGGAGCGCAGGGAATTCAGATTGTTGTAAGGCTGGATGAGATTGGAAAGAATATGAGTGCTGTTGGGTTGGTAGAAAATCTTGTGGGCAATGGTGAGTTGGGGTAGTATCAGTTGGTTTTGAAGTTCAAGCCAGCCTAGTTGCCTTAGATTCAGACAGTGGTGAGTTCTAAAGGTGTTGCCAGTGGCAAATCTGGCAATGGAATTATAGGAATTTGCTAGCTTGGTAATATTATTTTTCTTTAAGTTAGTATATATGGGTGAGGCGTACAGAACTGTAGAGATTAAGTGTGAGTGAGCAATTGTGGTTCTGGCTATAGGAGTTAGGAAGGGTTTGATCTTATATAAGGAGCCTATTTTTCTGTTGACAGTTTTAATAGTATTATTTATGTGGCAATCAAAAGTCAGGTTATTGTCAATAGTTATTCCTAGCAGTTTAGTGGTTGTGTCAGGCAGTATAATAGTACCATTATTGGAAATAACAGAGAAGTTTATGTGGGTGGATTTGTTTGTGGGTGTAAAGAGAAGGAGCTTAGTTTTTTTAGCATTGAGAAGGAGGCATCTATTTGTAAACCATGTTTCTACTATGTTAAATACTTTCTGGGTTAGAGAATGTAGTTCTGAGGGGGAGTTTGCTGTGCATACTAGCGTAGAATCATCTGCGTATTGTATGCAGGTGGCTTGGGGGATTGCTGTGTGGAGTTCACTGATAAATAATGAAAAGAGAAGTGGTCCTAGAATAGAGCCTTGAGGGACTCCGAGGGTAACTGGCTGAAGGGATGATATGTTGTTTTGCCAGAGAACTGCTTGTTGCCTATTGCTCAGATAAGACCTAAACCATTTAATAGTCTGACGGTCAAAGGAGAGGGACTTTAGAATGTTGATGAGAAGGGCATGGTTGACCATGTCAAAAGCTTTTGAGAGGTCGATAAAGAGAGCAGATGAGAGCTAATTGTTGTTGCGGTTTCTATTTATGGTATCTATAAAAGATAGCAGGGCAGTTGTGGTACTGTGTGATGGCCTAAAGCCATGTTGACAGTTAGCTAGAATGTTGTGTTGAGATAAATGATGTAGTAGTTGTTGGTGCATGCATTTTTCCATTATTTTGGCTAAAGGAGATAATAGAGCTATAGGTCTGTAATTAGAGTAATCATTTGAATTCCCACCTTTATGTAGGGGAATAATATGGGAGATTTTCCAAATGTCTGGAATGATTCCTTCTGTAAAGGTTCTGTTGATGAGGATGGATACAGGGTATGCAATTACCTTAGCTGCTTTTTGCAAGTATTCTGATGGTATTTGGTCAGCAGAAGGTGTGCAGGGCTTAAGTTTCTGGATGAGTTTACAGATGAGAGTAGTTGAGATAGGTTGCGGTTTAAATGTTGGTAGTGGAGGTAATGTTGTGGCGTGAAGGCTTGAGTTGTCTGGGATTAGCTGACTGGCTAGTGTTTGAATGCTCTCTGTGAAGAAAGTATTAAATGTATTGGCTGTTTGTAGGGGGGTATTAGGATCAGCCTCAAGAGGGGTAGGTGTATGAGAGTGTCCAAGGGACAGGAGTTTGTTTATGCTAGACCAAAATGTTTTGGGATTGTTTTGATGGGTTTGTTGTAGTTTACAGTAATAGTTCTTTTTATCTGTAAGTATTGCCTTTTTTGTATTATTTCTTAGTTGCCTAAAATTTTGTTGATCAGAGATAGTTTTGTTAGCCCTCCATTTAGCCCAAGATTTGTTGCTTAGTAGAATTTTTTGCCTGGTTTCTTTGGAAAGCCAGGGGGCTGGTTTGGATTTAATTCGGATCGACTGTTTAGGTGCATGTTTATCAAGAATGGATAAAAAAGTAGAGTTTAGATGTTTTATAGCCTCTTCAAGTGGTAGAGTTTTTAAAGGGTACCAGTTACAGGCACTAAGTTCATTTTGGAATGATTCTGGGCTAAAGTGTTTATTGGACCGCGCAATCCTAAAAGTGGGGGGTTTAGGCAGGTCATGTTTTTGTCTTATGATGTAGGTCAACACATGATCACTTAAATCATCTGGAAGAGTGCCTACCTTATAAGCTTGCTCCTGTCTATTTATTAGTATCCAGTCTAAGGTAGTCTCTTTTTTGTTTGGTTTATTAATTCTGGTCGTGGAGGTGATAGTTTGATTAAAGCCATACAGGTTAATATGAGAAGTGGGGTTATCTGTATTGACTTTTTTCCAGTCAGTAATAAAATCACCTAGTATTACTGTTTCTTGGGGGTAAGTTGAGGATGCCCAGTTTAATATAGCTTCAATTGTGCTGATATTATTACCAGGAGGTAGGTAGATACAGATGAGGTATAAAGCTTTGTTAGGGTTGATTTGAAGTTTGGTGACTAGGACTTCGGCATTACTATCCTGAGGAGGGTTATATGGGAGTGTGGAGATGTGAAAACCATCTTTAAATATAACTGCTAAGCCCCCTCCTTTACATTTTATTCAGTCTTCTCTAATGATATTGTAGCCTTGGGGGATAATTTCGTTGCCTTTGGTTCCTGGTTTCAACCAAGTTTCTGTCAGGCAAAGGATATCAAAGGAGTGAATATCTAGAAGAGCATGGAGATGAGCTACTTTATTGTTAAGGCTACGGATGTTTAGATGTCCTATTAGGAGTGAGTTGGGGAGTTTAGGTTGGGCTGTTAGGTTAGTAGTATTGTCAGGACCAGGGTTTGGGTGGATGTCACCATCTAGTAAGGAGAGATTGAGAGGTTTTGTTGCTGCATTGTATTTTAGGTAAAGTAAATATTTCTCTCTTTTTATAGTATGATTATTATATTTAGAGTGGGAGACTCTGTGGAATTTGGGTAGTAGATAGCTGGGAATGGAAGTGATATTAGTGTGATTGCAAGTGAGTATGGATGTGTGAATTGCTGTTTGTTTTAGAGAGCAGTTGAAACGGTAATATTGCAGTTTTTCGAAAAAAGTGAGGAGGTAGGTGGCGGTAAGGATAGTAGGAAGTATAGCTAGGAATATTAATTTGGTTAAGGTAGTCAAAGCCATTTTCACTGAGATTGAGATTAGGAAGTGTTAAATGGGAAGGGTTAAAATTTGTGAGTAGTAGAAGTAAGTAGTGGAAGTAGATAAAGAGCGTGTAGAGAGGAGGGAGTTAGTTCCTGTTAAGCAGTAGAGGAGGGCTAAGGTAATGTAGTCAAAGTAGTGGTGTATTGTAATAGGGAATGAGTAAGGGTGTGTCTGATTAGTTTAAATGGAGGTATGTGTGATTGGGTGGAAGTTGAGGAGGGAGTGGCTAAGTAAGTATAAGTGTAGGACCACTGGGGGTGGGTGAGATTTGGGGGTAGTGTAGGGGAGCGGAGTGAGCCCGTAGGGCGAACGGAGCGAGTAGACACAAGGAAGAAGACAGCAGGACAGAGAGAGGAAACAATCAGTCAGGATAAAGGTAATTACGGAGGGAGCTAGGTAGGAAGGTTAAAGTGACTATAGGTGTATGCATGAGGGAACAGACAAGTATCGAGAGCTGGCTGGAGGGTAGGACCGAATAGTAAGTAGCGAAAGAGGAGAGGTGTTATATTGAGATGTTATAGTAAGTTGGAAGGAGAGTTGGAAGGGAGGTAGTAGTTGGTGAATACTGCCACCTAGTGGCCAATCTCTGTAGTAATGGGGAGAAGAAGCATTAAAACAATGAAATAGATGAGCAGGCAGTCAAGATATAAGGAAGAAAAAAAAAGAAAGGCCGGGTGAGGTAGGAAAAGGGGATTTCAAGTCAAGAGGGTATGGGGTAAGCTGCTGGGTGTTCAGGCCGTAATCCTACACTAACACCAGGAAAGTGGTAGAGCAAACTCACAAGCAGAGTAACATCAGTTATAGCAGCATATTACATACTTTCTTTCACCCTTTTAGTTCACTTCTGTGAGAAAGGTGGAACTTCTCTTGTATGGTGGCAGGCAGAGAGGGAAGGCAATAAGCCTTAAGAGTGGCCTTGAAAATCCAGTAGGGCTGGGCCAGTACACCCGTTTATATGGGTAAGTAGGGTTGTAGTGTTTCTTTCACCCTTTTAGTTCACTTCTGTGAGAAAGGTGGAACTTCTCTTGTATGGTGGCAGGCAGAGAGGGAAGGCAATAAGCCTTAAGAGTGGCCTTGAAAATCCAGTAGGGCTGGGCCAGTACACCCGTTTATCTGGGTAAGTAGGGTTGTAGTGTTTCTTTCACCCTTTTAGTTCACTTCTGTGAGAAAGGTGGAACTTCTCTTGTATGGTGGCAGGCAGAGAGGGAAGGCAATAAGCCTTAAGAGTGACTTTGAAAATCCAGTAGGGCTGGGCCAGTACACCCATTTATCTGGGTAGTCATTTCACATTAAATATAAAATAATCTTAGTGATGGTAGTTTGAGATAACAATTTGTTTCTAGTTCATACATTTAAACGTGACATCTGGACCATGAAGTACTTATTTAAAGTAAATGTTTTTTATTTGAACACATAAGGAAGTTTTACATATGTAACTATTGATTTTTATAAAATTTATAGAATTTTGTTATTAAAGAAAGGAGGGGGGGTATTTGTTAAGTGTCATGTGGATAACCATTGATATTGTTAATTGCAGTCATGTGACAGGAAAGAGGGGAATTTAAACCCCCGTTTTTTTGTAAAATTGTTTTAATCTGAAGAAGTTTTTTTTAAAAGCTGGAGCTTAATAAAATTGTTTATTTTAACCCGTTTGGATATTTCTCCTGTTTTGAGCAACTGTCTTGAACCGCTTCAGTATTTGTGGTTTTTTGAAGCTCTTGAAGAATTAATTGCCTCTGTTACATTAAAAAATGGTAAGCCGGTAATATTGTAATAGGGAATGAATGAAAAACTGCCAACAAATTCATAATTACTAGGCATATCATACAAAGGAGAACACACTCAGGAGTGAAGAACTACTATCCCCCTTAAAAAGCACCAAATAATTAGCAATCAAAGGGGTACTGTAATACCAGCACTCCATCTACATGGTGTGGGAGTGGAAGCCACAGCCTTCTGCACCAAAAGCAATTATGCTATTAACACTGCTTTCAAATTATACAGCACACACACTGACTGCCATTTGATAAACAAAACAGTTAATTGCACATTGAAAATCAACTTTACATGAACAACAGTAAACTTATCTTCCCTTGAAACATCCATGAAAATTCTCTGAAACTCATAATTCCCTGACAGTGTACTGAAAATGAGACTTACAATTCCTTCAGCAGTCTGGTGGTTGGTGCAGAGGATTCAGGGTGTTGTCATCTGTAACCAAGTTACAGAGTCAAGCCTTCTCAAGTTTATTGACTAATCCTCCCCCCCCACTAACTAAGGCATTACATACCATACCTCCATACCTCTCAACCTCTTAAGACAAGACATTTGGAAAAATCCTAAAATAATCGTGGGGCAGACACAGAAAATAGGGACAAGATTTTAAATATTGCTCTTACACACTTAGAAATTTGCCAGAATAACAACATTTGTCTTAATTCATATGCATTTTCTGAAGGAAATGAAGTCTGAAACTTAAATGTATGCAATTATTTAGTTATATCCATCCCCAGAGATTTGCCAGAAAACCACAAACTTTGAGGAATAGTGAATAGTCCAAAAATTTGAGGCACAAATCAGGACATTCTGCAAAAGTGTGTACAGTTGAGAGGTATGTATTCCTCTCAACATCGTAGTGCAAAACATCAGGACAAAGTGTTAAATAATGGGGATACAATAGCCCAAAATGGGGACAGATTATAAATATTGCATTTTAAACTTAGAATAACAGGATTTGTGGTAGCATGTATTTTCTGAAGGATATCTAGTCTGAAACTTACTTTTATGTCATTATTTAGTGACTTCAGTCTTCTGTGATTTGCAAGAAAACCACAATTTTTTTGAGAAACAGACCAAAACTGAGAGGTAAATCTGGAGAGTTGAGAGGGATGGTACACACACACACACACACACACACACACACACACACACACACACACACACACACACACACACACACACACACACACACACACACACCTTCTCTCACACAGCAGTATATGCACACCTTCTCTTTCATATACCAACAAATGGTTATTTTAAATTCCATACACACACCTACTCTCTCACACAGCAACAAATGGCTAGTTTAAATTCCACTTACACTTACTGTCTCACACAACACAAACACACAGACACACTCTATCTCTCATATGAACAGAATGGGTAGTTTAAATTGCATACACATCTACACACACACACACACACACACACACACACACACACACACACACACACACACACACACACACACACGCACACAACACACACAAACACACATCTACCTTTTCTCTGCTCTCAGACAACCATGCACTCATATACACATCTACTTTCTCAAACAGTAAAATAAACAATCTCTCATATGAATGGCTAGTTTAAATTACAAGCGTGTGCGTGCGTGCACAGACACACACACACACACACACACACACACACACACACACACACACACACACACACACACACACACACACACACACACACACAAACACACACACACACTTTTTCTCTCATTTAGAGAAATGAACCTCCGGTTTAACTAACTACTCGTACACTCATACCTTTACTCACACTTACCTCAAAATGGCTAGTTTAAATTCCATGGGTAAGTGAGGACTGAGATAACATCTATGTAGGTGTGTATGCATGCATGTGAAGCATGCAGCCTTTCTTCCATCACCCCTTTTCCCCATTTTTACACATGGGTTTGGGTGTCAATTTAACAGCGACAATCATCTTGAGCCAAGGTTTACACCACCAGGTGACTAGCTCTGTCTCAGTAGTTCCTTCACACCACACACTCACATGCATACTCACACCTATGGCCAATTTAGAGTGTCCAATTCACCTACTTCATGTCTTTGGAATGTAGGAGGAAACCAGAGCACCCAGAGGGGAACCCATATGAACACAGGGAGGACAAATAGACTCTGCACAAAAAGCATCCCAGCTGAGAATCAAACCAGGGAACCTGTTGCTGTGAATCAGCAACACTATCCACTGCATGTACCCTGTTTGAAGCATGCATGGTCCTCCTTAAAGGAGAAGACACTGCCACCATGGAATATTTTTTTAACTTATTGTTGAAGCCTCTTAAAAGTGGGAGGGTGTTCACCTGCCCACCATATGGTTTCAGCAACCTTGTTGGTAAGGCAGAGGCCATCTACTTTTACCTGGACTTCTGAGAAATATATTCCAAACAGTACAGGGCCTAACACAGAACCTTATGGTATCCCACTGGTAACTGTTCTACTGGTAGAGGTAGAATCCCAAACCTTGACTGAATGGGTTCTGTCAGTGAGCTAGTTGGCTACCCAGCTAGTGACATATGGGTTAATCCCCAGCTGGGAGAATTTCTTGATAATACCTGAGTGGGGGTTTGTATCAAAAGACTAGGCTAAGTCAAGATAGGTGGTGCGTACTGATTTCCCTTCATCCAGGGCATTGGTGGCATTCTCAAAGAAGTCCACCAGGTTTAGTAAGCATGATCTACCCTTAATGAAGCCAAACTGGGTCGAGTTGAGAGTTTGAAGGTTGCCTGTGTCCTTGTTGAAAAAGTCCATGATGACTCTTTCCATGGTCTTGCAGATACGGCTGGTTAGGCTTATGGGTCTATATTTCTCATGGTCAGTTGAAGGGACTACAATTGTTGTTCTCCACTTTGCTGGAACAAAACCAGTGCTCAGGCTATGGTGCCAAGTGGATCCACTAGGCCATGTTTTAAGCTTTTTAGTAAGCAGCTTGAGATATTATCTGGTTATATAGAGGCCATATCTTTGGCCTTGGAGAGCATGGATATGGCCTGCTCATTGGAGATACTGGGGAGAGGACAGGTGTCAGGTATGTTTTGAGGTATGGCTGGTGGTGGGCAGCGGGGGGGGGGGGTGATGGCTGTGCCAAACCTGTCAGCTAATGGGTTGGCAATTTCCTCAGTGTCAGTGTGAGTGGGACCACCCCCTATGAGTTTGGCACATACTTGGGTATTCTCTTTCAGATTTTGGATGTAGCTAAAGAAGTCCTTATAATTGTCTTTAGCTAGGGAAGCTAATTTAGCCTCATAACTAGCTTTAGAGGACTTTATAGGACTTTATAGATTTAGAGGACAAGATATCTGATTTGCTTGTTCAAGCTGTGGAGGGTATTATTTCATTACTGACTAAGTTCCCTCTTGTTCTTAGGTTCATAGGTTCATAGGTAGGTACTAGGCAATCAGCCCTAGGGCCTATACAAGCCTAGGAAAAAAAGGTACCCTGGCTTTTGCCACCCAAGAAAATGAATTTCCTGTGCCCATGTCAAGCAAAGCCACAGAGGTGATCCCAAGTGTGAATTTCCTATTTCCCATCCAGTCATCAAGATATTTCTTGAAGAGTGCTAATGAGGAGCTTTGTTTGATATAGATAGTTTGTTTCTGAGTATGGGAAGTCTCTGGGACAGGAATCTATCCCTCCAGAATGTTCTTTTTATTGTGGTGACGAGGTTTAGGTCCCTAGAGCAGGTACATGAGAGGGATTGGGATTTCTTTAAGTGGAGCATGTTCAAGAGCTCTGGGTTTGACATAGCTTTGTATGTTGGGCAGAGAGCGCCTCTGAGTAGGCGGTATGTGATTTAGTAAACTGGTGTTTTTGAGACGGTCTGCGTAGGGCATCTGTTTGAGGCTGGTAATCCTCTTTGTGAGGTATTTCTGCGGCCTTTACAGTTGTTGTAGATGTCTTGTGAGATACATACCAAAAAGGGTATGGTACTCTATAAGAGGTCTAATGAGTGACAAGTAGAGGGGAACAATGACTTATTTTTTCCTGGATGAGAAACCTTTGGTAATGAGGTGTGCCACATAGAAGGATTTCCTGACTTCTGTGATGATGTGATTATCAAAGGAGAGACTACTATTCACCTATGTCTCAAGGTCTCTTATCACACTTTCAGTGTTAAGTAGACTACCACCAATGTGGTAGCGCATGGGTACAGAGTTTTTACCAAAGGGAATGACAATGCACTTTTTGGCATTGAGCTTGAGGCCATGGCTTTGACACCAGGCATCTGTCTCAGTGAGGCCCTTTTGTAGGATGTCCACATCATTAGGAGTTTCAGTTATGGCTTCTAGTTTACAGTCATCTGCAAACTTCATCAGCCAAAAACCTTCTGTGTTAGCCTGCATTTCAGAAAAGTAGATACCAAACAGGAGAGGACCCAGGACTGAACCCTGTTGTATTCAACTTGTCACTGGTCTGAAGTCAGATTTCGAGTCTGCTACTTTCACAGTGTGGGTTCTGTCAGTGAGCCAGTTAAAGCCAAATTGGGTAGGTTCCAGGGTTTGGAGGTCACCTATATCATGAGCACAAAATTACAATGTGAAAAATTCTTCTAAATGAAATCTAAAGATCATGCTGCTAAATGCTGGAGTCTTAGCAAGAAACAGAACTCATTACAAGCATTCCTTGCCCTGGAAGATGCTGAAATTTGTGCAGTCACTGAAACCTGGTTCAAAGCTGCGGAAAGCACCCAAGACTTACCAGGTTACTCATCCTGCCATACTTTTAGACCCCAAATGGAGGGTACAAAGCCAAAGGAGGTGGAGTTTCAATTATTATCAAAGGCATCCACACCTCCAGGCTGGTTAAATGGTATGACACACAGGAGACACCCTGAGTGTGATTAACTGTTGACAAAACACCTTTTAAAGCCACAGCTAACTACAGACACCCAACCATGACTCCTGACACCCACTCCACCTATCTGGACTTACTTGAATCCATCAAGATTTAACCCTCTACCCTGATACTGGGTAAATTTAACTACCCAACCATAGAGTGGAAGACTTATTCTAGCCCAAACATGAATGCCCAGAGATTCCTCAACTTTGTCAATGCCAATGCATTGGATCAGCTGGTCAGCAGCCCCATGTCAGGTGAAAATATATGAGTAGCCACTGTAGCACCCCTAGAGTGTTATCCTTCTTGGCAAGATCCAACCATAAAGCGATCACTTTCAAGGTCACCATCTCCCCCCATTAGGGTCGAAAAAAAAATTTCCAAAGTTGACTACAATCTCCGTATAAGCAGCTTCACAACCATCATACATTCAGTTGGAGCTAGCACTAATGTCCAAGCCTACACCAAAAAAACTATATGAACACCTGCATAACTGCATGGATTCAGCAATACCTGACAGGACCAAATTATCTTCCTCAAGGAAGAGTAAACCTGTCTTGTGGACAGCAGAAATAAACAAACTCTATAATAAAAGGACAGAATTGCTGTCCAAGACCAAGAAGGAGCAGGTGCCAAGTTGGAAGCAATCTCTCCTTTGTCTGAACAAGCGAATAAGGTCACTGGTGAAATTTTCTAAGGCTAACTTCGAGTCCAAATTGGCCACATCCACTAATGACAATCACAAGGCCTTCTTCACATACATCCACAATCCTAAGGGTAGCTCCCAAATCTGCTCTGAATTGGTGGTCAAGAATACCACATACACAAATGCCGTATATATAGCCAACCTGCTGGCAGAGAGATTCATTGAAAACTTCACCCCCCCCGTCCACCCCCATCAGTAAACCAGGACATCCTCTGCACCTGCCCCCCATCATCACCAGGGAGCAGGTCTTTATTCCCCTCTTAAAGGCAAAAAATACAGCTTCCATGTGACCTGACATCCCTGGCTGTGTCCTCCATGAACCCAGGCATGAGCTCTCAGCACCACTAGGTACTGTATTCAATCAAAGCCTGAGCACTGGCTTCATTCCAGCTGAATGAAGAACAGCCACTGTCATCCCTCCACACAAAGGTGGAACATCCACTGACCTGCAATTATAGGCCCATCAGCTTAAATAGCCTGATCTGCAAGGCCATGGAATGCATTATAATGGACCTTATAAACAAAGACATTGGAAACCTCCAAACGCTTGACGCCACACAATTTGGTTTTGTCACAGGGAGAGCATGCCTGTTAAACTTGGTTGACTTCTTTGAAACAGTCACCAAAGCCATGGATGAGGGGAAGACAGTGCAGACCGCCTACCTTGACCTAGCCAAAGCTGTCAACACTATTCCCCACCCAGGCATAATAGACAAACTCTCCCAACTAGGCATCAACCCATATGTTACCAGATGGGTAGCTAACTGGATCACTGATCGAACACAGTCCGAATAGGGTAGGCACCACCCGTAACAAGAGACATAGCCCAAAGATTGGTCTTGGGACCTCTACTGTTTTAAATAGACTTTTCTGAGGTGCAAGCCAAAACCACTAGTCTGTGGCTGACAAAGTCTGCAGATGGCTTCAATCTGGACACTGCCTTAAATTTCCCTAGCAATGTGGACATCCTCCAAGAGGTTGTTACCCAAACTAATGACTGGTGTCAGAAGCATGGCCTCAAACCGAATGCCAAGAAATGCATCATTATCCCCTTTGGGGAAAATGGTGTCCGCACTAATTACCATATTAATAACAATATAGTAAGCACACAATCAGTCATGAGAGACTTAGGCACCCAGGTTGATAGCAACCTGACTTTTGACCACCACATTACCTCTATTGTACAGAAGGCTTTCTACATGGCCCACCTCATAAGTAAGGGTATTTCATCCAGGAACAAGGTCATAACATCCCTATACTCCTCAATTATCGGACCCATTATTGAGTACAATGCTTCCTTCAGCATGTACCTTGACAGGCACATGCAGCAGCTGGAAAGACCACAGAGGTTCCTGACCAGGAAAATCCAGGGTCTCAAACACCTATTCTATACAGATAGGATAAAACCCCTGTCCCCTCTACTCAGTCTCATACAGACTGCTCAGTGGTGACCTGTGTCTGGCATACAAGGCCATCTCAGACCCAGCCTTAATGGAGTTGCTGCATATCCATAAGTCAAACTCCATTCATGCAACACAAATGCAAGGCCTCAATCTGGTCTGTGTCATTAATAGAACTTATTGGTGGGATAGATTTGTTGTCAAAGACTCCCCCATCTGTGGAATAGACTCCCTCTCTATGTTAACCAGAGTATTTCACTAGCTGTCTTTAAGAGGAACCTGGACATATTCCACCATGGCAGTTTGTTTTTACTTGGGTTTCAGGCATTGATTCTTTCTGGTACTGTCAGGTTTATACACTTGTGCAAGTGATTGTATAGGGTTTTAGTGTAAGCTTCAGCATAGTTACCATTTCCACCTTGGGGTGTGACTTGGAATGCATTTATGCCTTCACCTAGGAAGGCATAGTTTGCCTTGCTGAAGTGTTTTAGTCTGATTTCATCCTTTGTGAGTTCTGGTGTTAGTGCCAGCTCGAAGGTGACTGATTTGTGGTCAGTTTTAACTAATGAGGATTTGACAGTTGCTGAAGTGCATCTGTTTGACATGTTGATGAGGACCAAATCCAGAATGTTTGCTCCCCTTGTCAGGGTATGGACAATTTGTTCTAGGGCACTCAAATTAACAAAGCAAGGAATTTTACACTAGTGAGCTAGAGCTAGCATAGGCTTCCCAGTTGATGGTGAGATAATTGGAATCCCCCATAATGAGTATGTTCGGTAAAATTTGGATTGTCTCCAGTTTGGTCAAGTAGTCTTTGTGGGTATAGTTACATCTCTCACATACTGTATTTGTTTGCTGTAGGACCAAATGTCTGTCAGTACACGAGACAATTGTAACATTGCTTCAAGATACCCATGTCAACCAGGTTGGTTGACGAAATGTTGGGAAACTGATTGTCCTTTGTAGCAGGTTAAACCATAAGTAATGTTAAGAGCTGGGAAAATTAGAATCAGCTTTTGATTTAGGGTCAGTAAAGGGATTATTCTGTTGAGGATTAGAGATTAAAAATGTGGCAATGCTGCTTAGTGCTCAGCTGAGTTGCCAGCAGTGTAGCAGGGAAGCCTGGGAGGGGTCTGCTGACTGTTCTCTAGGGAAAAAGTTCTATCTAGGCATTTGCATCTATACAGAGTACCACTAATCACCATTGCACAGTGTGCAGATATGTGCAAATGCAGTGCTTAAATACAAGTGAATTTAAATCATTTTAATAAAAACTGCCAATAGCAAAGCCCTACACCATGCCTTTTTCCAGCAATACCCAACTCAGAAGGGTCATGAGCTACTCACTTCTGCCACAAGGGTGGAGGAGGTCCTCTTAAAGTAAGATGGCTGGTTTTATTGCTGAAGTAATACCAAACAGTCTAGACTTAGCAAGTGTGAATCTAGCCTGTTCTATTTAAGGCAGAAGTAGCAATGATACAAAATGCAGAATGAAGCAGTCACAGCAGCAAAAACAGTAAAATGAGGCAGCAGTTCAGCAAAAATACAGTTCAGAAAGGGCAAAACAGGCTTAAATTATACTTATTTTTAGAGGATTAGAGTAGATGCCTTGGATTTCTGTTCAGATGCACTCCAGAACTCTGGCTAAGAATGCCAAACTCTGAGCATCTTCAGTAAACTGTGTAGACCATAAACCTTCCTAATGTAAAATAACTGGTTTGGAACCCAAGTGTTTAAACCAGAACAAGACACTTTCAGAATAATAGACACAATAAGCTTGTAACCAGCAATTCCCAGCTCAGAAGAGTGTAAGGTATCCTCTCCTGCCACAAGAGTCTAGACAACAAACCTTCCAAATGTAAAATAACTGCTTTAGAGCCCAAGAGTTTAAATCAGAGTTAAGACACTTGGAATAACAGACACTATAAACATCCCCCATAAATTCCCAACTCAGAAGAGTGTAGGCTATCTTCTCTTGCCACAAGAGTGTAGACCACAAACCTTCATATTGTAAAATAACTGGCTTGAAGCCCAAGTGTCTAAAATAGAACTAAGACACTTTTATAATAACAGAACTAAGACACTTTTAGAATAACAGAACCAAGACACGTTTAGAATAACAGACACAGTGAGCTTTCAACCAGTAATTCTCAGCTTATACGGATGTAAGCAACCTCTCCTGCCACAAGAGTGTAGACCACATACCTTCATTATGTAAGATAACTAGTTTGAAGCCCAAGTGCTTAAATCAAAACAAAGAGGCTTAGAATAACAGTTGCGATGTAATCAGGTGTTACTAATGAGGAGTAATAAATGCAGCAGAATAAATGCAACTGAACACCTTAAGAACAATCAGCAAAAAGCAAAATAAAATAATAAAGCATGTAGAAACACAGATACAGTAAAAGCATCTGAATAAAGTGCACATTTTATTTATTTTTTTAGTGAGTGGGAAGGAAAGAAACAGAAGAAAATTCAAGTTTAAGAGACCAAGGGGGTGGGCCTCCCCATCTGAATTCACCACACTCAGTAAAATGAGCTGATGAGATGGGACTGGGAGGAGTGTCTAAAATCAGATTTATAGTAGGGGCAGGAAACTCAAAAGCCACCAAATTTACAAGCACAACAACAGTTGAATAGGTAGGTGGTAAAAATCAAACACAGACAAACATCAGCAATAGTCAGGCAGAGAACAGCAAGCAAGCAAGCCAGACAAGCACTACAATAGAATTAAGATGCTTCCAAATCCATCTATTTATCCATCCATCTATCCATCCATCCTCAACCCCTTTTCCCATTTTGCACATCGAGTTGAGGTGTCACTTCTGCAGTGAAAATCATCTCAAGCCAAGGTTTACACCAAGGGTGGTTAGCCCTGCCACAGTAGTTCATTCGCACCACTTGCACACACAAATATTGCTAGTTAAATGAGATATGCTATTTCTCAGCTCCTCTCACTAATTAGCTAAATGTCATTCACTTTCTGCAAAGGAATTCTTTTCTAAAATTTCTAACTGAACCTAGCCAAGGCTTCTTAAAACTAAAAGAACAAAAAAAAAAAATTAAAGCAAAACAAATGCAATATAAGACAAAGATAAAACTATAGAAGTAACTAAACCCAAAACTTTCATTTTTTATTATTTTTTATCATTTGGTGCTTCTAATATGTTTAACATGCGAAAAACTAGGAATGATAAATTTACAGACTGAAAAATGCATATAACAAGGATCTCTTGCAGAAACATCTCTGATACCATGCAGTAACATCTGGAGTCCTAATGGAGAGATGAAAATTCAGCAAGCAAAGGAGAGTAGTAGTGCTAAAGTTGAATTCATCCTCAAGTCTTGGTGAGTCTCTGTTTTTCACAAAATCTCACCAAGGTGACACTGATATATAGACTGTATTTACATAGCATATATCATGGACATAAGTAAGTCAAAAACAAAAAAAGATAGCTGGATGCACAAGTCCTAGGATAAAACAGTGCCCAATCCTGGTAGGCACACTGGTCACAGGACTTGGAAAAATAACAATGTAGAGTCCTCAAAATCTGGAAATATTTCTGCAATGGGTCCAGGCCAGGCCCAAGGGGAGGATGGCTGCTCTGTTGTAAAAAGAAGTAGCAGTCCACAAAAATCACAAAAACTTATAGGCCAAGGAAGAGCAATAAAGATGATAGAGTGGACTATTGAGGATAAGAAATGAATTATGTATTGTTACTATTATGCAAAACATCCAGAATTACCAGACAGAGGATATACAAGGAGATTAGGAGATAAATTAGAGGAAAGAAAAATACTTTCACAGGGAAAACTGTCAGAAGCTTCAAATAAAAATTTGCATTCATTAATGCAACAGATTTTTGAAAAACAGTATATAGATCAATAAACTTTGATCTGTTTGGAAAAAGAAGCATCTGAGGAAGTGCAAAAATGTAAACTACAAACCCTAGACATTTTTGAAAATTATAAAAAAGAAATATGGACATGGGAAAGAAAGAGAAATTTGATATGGTGTAATATTTATGCAACGGAGAAAGCCAAGTTAACCACTATAGAGAAAACAGCCATAAAGATATTCAAAGAGAAATACAGGCAATGGCATCCAGAAATGGAAAATTCCACACAAAAAAATTAATATCACAAATATGGAATGTGAAAAATAAGATTAGTAAAGCGGAAGTTAACGAAATAAAAGTTGAAGTTATGGAGTGTCTGCACAATGAAGGATTTAATGTAGAAAGTCTAACACAGACTACATCACAGCATGATGGAGTGAGTCCCCAAAGTAAGGAGAAGCAGGAAGATCAGGAGACATCTGAAGAAGGAATATGGACATGGGAAAGAAAAAGAGATTTAATATGGTGTGATATTTATGCCAAGGAGAAAGCAAAACTAATCAATACAAAAAGAGCAGCACCAAAGATATTTGAAGGGAAATACAGGCAAAGGAATCCGGATATGGAAAACTTTACTATACAAAAAATAAGAAAACAAAGAGGAATAGTATAAAAGGGCATCAGTAATGGAGAAATTAAAGAAATAGAAATTGAGGTTATAGAGCACCTGCAAAGTGAAGGATTCAGTGTAAAAAATTTAATGAAGAAAGCACCACAACAGGATAGAGCAATGGATATCCAAATTAAGGGGAAACCAGTGGAACAGGAAGCAATTGGTCAGGTGCCTTATCAAGATATTTTGGAGCCTTCCACAGGAAACCAGTATAACTGTTCACTTAAAGCTAGACAACAAGGGAAGGAACAGCAGACTGTGGAAACTCTGATGCACTCAATGTTGAAGAGTGATAGGCCAGTGAATTCCCATATGACAGAGCAACGGATGGTACAGGATGAAATTGAAGATAAGGTGCCACAGGAAGATGCTATAAACTTTCTATAGAATGCCCACAGGAAGTGGAAAACAAAGGATATGCCTTCAGTCTGGAAGAAAATGAACTAAGGGAAGAGTTGCTTGATTTAATGGACAGAGATAGATATATTAAAATCAATGAAAGAAATAGACTGCAGAAGGTCAATAAAACCCCCAAAATCAGAAGTCTGATAAAACAAATGAACACAGTAATTAGGACTGTCCATAGAGATCCATGCAATATAACAGAAGTAAACAGGATGTGTTACAGTGCAGCTAAATTAATAACTGATAAAATTCTACCACAAGAGCACAGGGTAGTGAGGCAAAGGAAGGGGAGAAATCGAATACCATCATGGAAGCATCGAATTGAAAAAAATATAAAGCATTTAAATCAAGAAGTGTCACTGTTATAAGATTATAGAAGAGGGAATAGATCAACAAAAATACTAAGAAAGATAGATGTAATAAAAGCAGTGCGCAGTATTAGAACAGACCAGGATCGATCATGCACTATTGCAAATAATACATTAAAAATTTCAACACAGGCAGAAAAACTTAGAAGATGTACACATAAATATAAAGGAAAAGTACAAAATAGGCAATTTAGTGATGACCCAAAAAAGTTTTATAGAGAATTGGGAAACAAGGTAAACAGAATTGAAAGACCGCCAAAAAAAAGAAGAAATAGATGCATTTTGGAGAAATATCTATGAAGATCCTGTGGAGCACAACAAAGATGATAAATGAATAAAATAATTAAAAGAAAGAGTAAAAAGTTTAAAGATACAGGATATGAAATGGGATGAAGTAACAGTCAAAGAGATTAAAACAAAGTTAAGGAAAGCCTCTAATTGGAAAACCTGAGGACCAGATGCAGTGTCTAACTTCTGGTTAAAAGTATTAACATCTTTGCATGAAGACCTAGCCATGAATAAGAACTATTTATATGTGCACACTGAAAAGACACCAATATGGCTAACAACAGGTAAAACAATGTTCCTAAGAGTGAACCTGCAAGCTACCCCAAAAATCATGGACCAATAGTTTGTCTTCCGGCGATGTATAAACTATACATGGGAATTGATACTGACAGAGTTTATAGTCACTTAGAAGACAATGCAATTATGCCAGTAGAACAAAAAGGCAGTAAAATAAATTCATATGGAACAAAGGATAATTTGTTGTTAAATAAAGTCTTAGTGGAGAACTGTAAAAGGGGAAGCATCTAAGTATGGCAATCTAAGTGGATTGACTACAAAAAAGCATTTGATTGTATCCCACATTCATGGATAAAAGAGTGCTTAAAAATGTATAAGATACATCCTATACTGATCGACTATATTTCAGTGACCATGAAACAATGGCAGACCACTTTGCAATAAAACCATGATAAAGGACAAATTATTATCCCAGCAATAAAAATTCAAAGGGGGATATTCTAGGGTGACTCTCTGTCACCCATTGCTGTTATGCCTTGCCCTTAACCCATTAAGCTGTTTACTTAAGAGCTTAAGACATGGCTATAATTTGGCTACTAGAAAACAACAAAGTCTAAAGACTTCTCATCTTCTGTCTGTCAATGATTTAAAACTGTATAGCTCATCAGATGAGGAACTGAAAGCACAGCTCCAGGTTTTCAAAACTTTTTCAGGTGATATCAGAATGTCATTTATCCTTGATAAATGTGCAAAAGCAACGTTTAAAGCAGAAAAATTGCAGCACCAGGAAAATATCTGTTTGGGACAAGCATGTGATATAAAAGAACTTGAGCAAGAGAGAGTGAATAAATACGTGGGAATTGATTACGGGTCAGCAATAAAGCATGAACAAATGTGAATAAAACTTAGTAAGGAATATTTTAGAATATCTAAATTAATCCTGAAAACAGCATTGAGATCCAGGAACAAAATCCAAGCTATAAACCAATTTGCTCTTCCTGTCCTAACTTACAGTTTTGCAGTGAATGATTGGCCCCAAAACATGTTGGATAGATTAGATATTAAAACAAGAAGGATGCTTCATGCTCACCAAATGATCTACAAAAATCATTGCATACCAAGATTATATATTCCCCATTCCGAAGGAGGGATGGGTCTCCTTGAAATTGATTACATGTACAGATCTGCAATCGTGGGACTCCATACATATCTGCTGACCTCATGAGATCCAAATGTAGTGAAATAAATCTGAGATGATGTCCCTGCTTAACCTAGCTGAAGCATATCGGAATCAAGCAGGAATGCAAATCAAACCACAAGTAAAAATCAGGCAGAAATTTAATGTGCTAAAAAACAAAAGAAAGAATATAAGGTGAAGGATCAGATGAAAAGGCAAGAAATGTGGAAAATGCATAGATATAGTTGCAAGTATAGAAAACTTCTGGAACAACCTCTTGTTGATCAGGAACGAACACAGGAATGGTTAAGGAGAGGTGAATTTAAGCCAAGAGATGAAAGGTTAATATTGGTGGCCCAAGATAATGGGCTACACACACGCTGGTTTACAAAGTCTGTTGAACATGTGGAAGAAACAGACAAATGTAGGTTTTGTAAAACAGAATTGGAAACAGTTGCACACCTCATTGCTGGCTGCAACATACTAATGGCAGAAGGACTGTATACTGAAAGACATAATAATGTGGCAAGACTGTTGTACTGAGGACTGTGCACACATTATGTTACTGAAGTGGCTGGAAAACACTGGAAACATGAGCTGCAAAGCATCATAGAAAATGATGGTCTATGTCACATGGGATCATCCATTACTGACAGTTAATAAGACAGATGCTAGAAAACTGGATATAGTGGTCCAAGAAAAGAAGACAAAAGTAGCATTGATCATTGAAATTGCCACACCCAGTGACTACAGTCTCTTGTGTACAGAGATACAAGATCATAAAATATCAGGATTTGCAGGCAGAAATGAGAGCAATGTGGAGGAAAGATACCTAGATAGTTCCAGTAGTAGTAGGAGCAACGGGTCTTCTAAAAAAGAATTTACAATCGTATTTAGATATGCTACCAGTACATGTAACTCCATATGAATTGCAGAAGGAACCATTAATGGGCACATTGCGGGTGCTGTGAAGAGCACTTTTGGTTCACATCAAAGATTCAAACAATGCTAATTTCATGAACTTTAATCGTACTTTGACTTAAGAATAGAGTCCATTCCTGTCATGGTGTTAGAAACCCAAAAGATTTGGAGAAATTAAAAAAGGGAGAAGCCATAGGACTACAAATGACTTCATAAGTATATAAATGTGCTTTAGTCTGCATTGTGCTTTACTCCCTGCACCTCCCTTATTTATGTATACTAAATGTATCCCTATCTGTAATTTATCATAACCTTAACACTAATATTAACACTGTGTCTAACCCTAACAGTAAGTATAACATACAGCTACACTTAATAATAACCATAAACCGTACCCTTGTCCTAAATGACAAACACCTACTACAGCAGACCAACCAACTACAGCCACTGTTGCCTACAGTTCACTTAAAATCCTCACATTATAAAATGAATCAGAACATCGCCTAACTCATCTCTCCCTACCCACTATCCACTCCAAAAACTTGTAATAAATGAATTACATCTTATATCTTCACCCCTGATATCCCGGTATCCACCAGTTTTTATACAATATGCTCTCATACTTATACTTGGCATCATCACCTTGGCCACATCGTACCACATTTCCATTCATCTCCATCACTGGGCTTTTCCCAAATCAATACTCATTGTCAACAAACAAAGAGAAACCACAACATTTCATAAGACTCTACACTTTATGCCTATGCATCCTCTTCAACTACAACTAAAACAATGAGACAAATCAGCCATATATGTCAGTATCAGACATAAGAGATAAAAATGAAAAATAGTGCAACCTTTCACACCTCTCATTCATACTTACCTCTGAACAGATATCCACCCAAACCCAAGAACTTCCTGATTTAACCCATCACCTCCCAACATTAGACACACAAAACCCACAAATCTTAACAACAACCTAGTATTTATTCACATAAATCTTAGATACATCTATAACAAACTTCAAGATCAATACACATGCATTGCAGCACACACTCCAGACATGCTAATAATCACTAACCACTGGCACCTGGTTAAAACCAAACAGTAAAGATGAAGAAATCCTCCCCTCAGGCAACAATATAATAAAAATGATAGAACACACAAAAAAAGCTGCAAGGGTTGCAAAACTTTTTAAAAAACACACCAGGTACCTGCTAAGTCACCCCAACTTTCCTACTGCAGAAATATCCATTTCTCTCCTCAGCCTAAAAAAAAAAAAAAAAATTTGCATTGCCACAATACACCAGCAAATTTGCTAAAGCCCTGATAAATGTATGCTCTGGTCCTATCACCGAACAAGCTCTGCAATCTGCAGTGCCAACGAGAACCCCACTCCCTTATGCCTGAAGTTAAATAACCTTCGTCCCCTGCTCCACCCATCCTGTGACTTCACTCAATCCCCGCAACCTTTTAATTGTAGCCACTTAAAGGCATAGCACAGTGACAAATTAGTCTGCTAGACAAACTCCTTTTATGGAGAATTCTCACTTCTGCATGTTTGTGTGACTGTGGAAATGGTATATGTAAGTAATGGAAAGTGAGCAAGCCCCCCCCCCCCAGATGTTGGGTTCAAGGGGAATTTCCCTCATAAAATCACTTGTATTTATTTATTTATGCCCATGGTTTGTGTTTATGATAGTATTGGATCATGCTGCTTAGTCTTCATATTTTTATAGTCAGCAAGTTTTGATGGCAATGTATCATACATTTGTGATATATGTTTGGATTTCTAATGATTATTTTGTTTTGTTGACATGTTTATACAGCTTTCCTGTACTCTTCCATAAATATAATACAAAATGTCTTTCTTGTATCATAGTGTTATCGTGCTGTCTTTTTTATAATTCAGTATATATAGATATATATACATATCTACAAGCTTTTTATTTACAGTGTCATTCAATGCACATTATTTTTCATCATCTATATCCATGCTTCTATTTGGACATTTTCTCCACAGGTCTTCATTAAAACTAGACTCTTTTCACATGCATCAAGCTCTGCATTGAAATGTTGGCAGTCATAATACCAAGTGCAGAAAAAAAAAAAAAAAAAAAAAAAGAGCAAAAACCTAGAGAAGAGTGAATCTCTGAAATCTCTCTTCTTTGTGGGTGTCTAGTCCCCCCTGGATATCCCCCATGTGGGGGTGAACCCCCCATACCCCACAAATATATATATATATATATATATATATATATATATATATACATACATACACACGCACATATATATATATATATATATATATATATATATATATATAGCTATCCAACTCCAAGATCACCATACCTTAAAAAAAGGTAATATTCAGAGAAATGGCATCTCGGACTTAGTATATGTAAGTCTGAACTTTTGGTCATTTAGTTTCTGCATTTCAAATGGTTACCACTGCATCATCATGATAAACAAATAACTAAGTGTATGTTTATGTTTGACATGTTTTGATGGCAAAACTGTATGGTGGCCAGATTATATGTTGGGTTCAAGTGATCGTGACTGAATCCCGAAATGATCTAGAACTGCAATAAAAACTATCTAACTACATAAATAGATAATTACATTATTCTTTCTAGGTCTAAAGCCACACTTTAATGTAAATTCATGGTCTACAAATATACAGGCATACAAAAGACAGATCACTAAAGAAATTTTATGTCTCTGTACTTTCACACATATGAAACCTTTAATTATGGCTTGACTTATTAAGAAGGTGTTAATGTACTTTAGGCATCATTACAAGTTATGCATTAAGATCAGTAAAAACACTTATAGATTTAATATTTAATGGGACTGGATGGTGTCCCAGGCTGCGTCTCACATGAGCTCCAAAAGGAACTAAACCCTCACCTAACTTCACTGTTCAGTGTCAGCCTTACCACAGGATATGTACCCAAAGAATGGCATACAGCAACAGTCATCCTGCTCCACAAAGGTGGTGCCACAACAGAACCTGGGGAACTATTGCCCTATAAGTCTGACTAGCCTGGTCTGCAAAGCAATGGAGTGAATCATCATGGAACTCATAAACAGAGACATTGGGAAACTCCAGACACTGGTCCCTACCCAATTCGGCTTTGTTAAAGGCAGATCCTGCTTCCTAAACCTAGTTGACTTCTTTGAAACAGTTACCAAGGCCATAGATGAAGGAAAGGTAGTTCACACAGCCTACCTGGACCTCGCTAATGCCTTCGACACCATTCCCCACTCTGGCATCATAGACAAGCTCACCAGCTTGAACATTAACCCCTATGTCATGAGATGGGTGGCCAACTGGCTCACGGATAGAACACACATAGTCAGAGTTGTGGGTGCCATGTCAGACTCTAAACCAGTTACAAGTGGTATCCCACAGGGCTCGGTCCTGGGACCCCTCCTGTTCAGTATATACTTCTCTGAGGTACAGGCAAGCATGGAAGGACTGGCTGACCAAGTTCGCAGATGACTGCAAACCGGGAGCCATAATCAACTCTCCAGCTGGCACAGACATCCTCCAGAAGGGTCTTACAGAGACAGATACCTGGTATCAAATCCATGGCCTCAAGCTGAACGCCAAAAAAGGCATAGTCATCCCCTTTGGAAAAACCAAAGTGCCCATGAATTACCACATAGGTGGTAATCTACTAGGTACGCAAAATGTAATTAGGGACCTGGGGACCCAGGTAGATAGCAACCTCTCTTTTGATAATCACATTGCCAAAGTGGTAAGAAATTCCTTCTATTATAGCCCACGTAATTAAGGGTTCACCTCTAGATCAAGAGAGGTCATTGTGCCCCTCTACTTATCACTCATTAGGCCCATAATAGAGTACAATGCCCCATTTGGTATGTATCTTACTTGACACCTGCAACAGCTGGAAAGACCACAGAAGTACCTCACCAAGAGGATCATGGGCCTCAAAGAGATGCCCTATGCAGTTCAACTAAAGAAACTCCAGCTATACTTGGTTGCTTACCGCCTGCTCAGTGGTGATCTCTGCCTGATGTATAAGGCCATGTCCAACCTGGAATTAATGGATATGCTCCACCTCAAGAAAACCAAATATCGTAGAGCCACATGCTCCAGTGAATTAAACCGCAGCACAACAATAAACAGGACATGCTGGAGGGATAGATTCCTGTCCCAGAGACTTCCCTCGCTCTGGAATAAAATCCCAGTTTATATTAGGCAGACCCCTTACTGACACTCTTTAAGAGGAATCTTGGTGAGTGGATGGGAAATCGCAAATTTACCCCTGGGATCACTTCAGTGGCCCTGCTAGACAGAGGCCCAAGAAACTAATTTAAAAGGGAGGTGAAAGCCAACACATTCTGGCTAGGCTTACAAATGCCCTTGGGCAGATAGCCTAGTACCTACCTATGAACCTATGAACTTATGAATAGATCCCAGTAACCCTGAGCATGTGCAAACAGGACATCTTTCATTTGGCTTCATATATTATTGACTTGTTAATGCACTTCACTTCTCTTTCCAAGTGATTTATTTGGAGTTGTAAGACAGCATTCAGATGGAATAACTGCAGCATTCAGATGCAATAGCTGTTGACTGCCCAGTAGCATAAAGCACAGCTTATGACTATTATGAAAGCTGTCTAGGCCACAAACAGCAGTGCATGAGCCATGCATTTAGGGCATAGTGCAGAAAAGATTAACTACGGCTGTTTTTCTTCTCCTTGTGGAGGGGAATGAAGACAGTGAGGGGCATCACATGCACTATTACCATTAAAGACTTCAGGTGGTATACTCATGGGTACCATCTTAATAGGAAACAAGGGGAATGACTCTGCAAGTGCACAGCAGTTTTCAAACAGAAGGGTGAGCTCAGAGAATACAGAGACCATGCTATACTCCCACTTTTCAGTTGGTATTAGATTGTAGGGCAAACTATAAAAATACCCTAGTAGGTATGAGGTACAGAAATTATATGTGCACAGTTGTAAATAGTTGATGGTTGCTGAACTGAATTACTAACTGTTTATATTTTGATGGTTAAGAGAAATATATTATTTGGGAAAACACCCATTTATTAATTTTTTGGCAATGGTAAAGCACTCATCTAGGTAGACCATTTTTAGCTTCAGCCTAGGTGTAAATTATTACACAATACGATGGAGCATACATAGAGTAATACAGAAATTTAATAAAGAAGTTACATGATCATTGGGAATTGATTTGACATTTACATTATCAAGAGAATAACATTGTTTAGTAGCACTGACTTTTCTATATCAGAATATGCACAGAGATGGGGATTGCAGCTTAATAACTGATAAGCACAATATCTGCTGCTTAGTTTTGCACTAGAAGTAGTAGTTGGAATTTGAATTAGGGGAGTTGCGACTAGGTGATGTTACTTCTTCTGAAGCAGATATAGTTTGCCCACTTATAGAGACCAGAGGATAAGACTTCAAAGAGTGCATTAACTGGCATTTGCTCCTTGCTGGAGAATAACATGGGAAGGTCATAGAATCAGTACAACAGCACAGTGAGTGAGGGCTTAAATAACAGTACTTGGCCAAAATCAGCACTCACTAAAAGTCACTGCAGCCCCTGTCCCCGCCATAAGGCAAAGCAACTGCAGAGTTGAGTATATTAAGTGTGGGTGTAAAGCTATTTCTGGAGGCTTGCACCTCTCCTCAGAACAAGAACAGATTACATTTTGAAAAACTGCCTCACCAGAAGTCAACAGCCACCATTTTCAAAGAAATGGATTTTACTTAACTGCCACTGATTAGCAATTCACGAACAGTAAGTATGCTTTGATACCCAGATTCATTTGAATGAAACTAATGATATTAAGAAAAGGTGTTTATTACAGAATGCTTCAAAACATTGTCTTCATCCACTGATAAAATGTTTTTTTTTTAGCTATTTATGATTCAAAAGAATACACTGTATCAAACAATTGGAAGAGTCCTTGGATTAAAGAGAATAATAATAGTTCCTGGAAACAATAAACTAATCTGGTAAGTTTTATTTCTGACAGTAGATTATATTCAGTGAGGTGCTATGAAACAACTCTTCACTTTCTTTGAATACATAGGAGCTCTCAAGTTAAATTTTGAAGATGAGCTTTTGTTTTATCAGTTTTTGTCTTGCTGTAGATGGGATATAAAACTATTTCTAATATAAACTAACTGATTAAAACATATTGACAGAATTGTGAAAAAATGCACCCGTGACAATATTTTTCAATATTACTTTCACCACTCCAGTCATTAAACTTTAAAGAATTTGAACAATAATTGTTCTAAGCAGGTCACTTAACCAAGCAATGTATTCAAGTTATGTCTGAAAAAGGTCCTTGATGGAGTTGTGTTCTTACCAGCTAATAAGTACAAGCAAGCAAACAAAACATACACGCACACGCACACGCACACACACACACACACACACACACGCACACACACACACACGCACACACACGCACACACACACACACACACACACACACACACACACACACACACACTCATGTCACAATGAAGTCAAGGTGTGCAGGGTCAGTGCAGAAGAATGAGAAGGGTATTCGAGCCTCTCCACAGAGTTATACCATCCTCTTCACTAATACATTTCAGTGCCCACATTTTGGATATTTAGTTCTGATCCATTTGCCACTCTTGACCTCATTTTTCAATTCCTTCATCTTTGGTTCCATGCCAGTAGTTGACCCTATTCATATACAGCATGTGTTTCTTATATTAGCTTTTTGGTTGTAGTGAACCTTGCATGTTTTATAAGTGTTTTTTGTGGTCTGTGTCTCCCTTCTTCCTTCCATTTTGAGAGTTCAGATATGTACATACTCTCAAGCAAGACATGTCTTACTTATATTTATTTATTAACATGTAAGTGAAATTGTTCTACCTGACTGCTTCTAAGCCACAAACTGAGTAACAAAAGGTATATACTATACATATATGGACATTTTACTGAACCAAATCAGCCAGTCTGTTGTTTGGGAGGAAGACAAAAACTGGACCATACAGACAGATACAGGAACAGTACACACAATTCCACACAGATAGTAACTGGAGTCTAGAGGTCAGGACTGAGACCCAAGCCTGAAGTTGTGAGGTAGAAATTTTAGCAGTAAACCACCATGATGCCATTTTTTTCATTTTGTGGTACAGACAACACATCTTATAATTTGCAGTGGCAAACATTAAGAATGACATTGCATATCATGAAGAAAATAAAAGTCAGGAAGATGACTATGGTATGCAAGAACAATGAAGGTATTGCTGATGAAGAATTCATTCGTGCAACAATATGGACTGCTATCACACCATAAGAATAACTCTACATGACATAAAAGAAATTAATCTAATGCATGTGCTATTAGGATCTGTTGAAGTAAATGCGATCTTCAAATAGTGGGAGAAATAGTGGGAGAAACGCAATTCTGTATTAGGTAGAGGGAAACCTTTGCTGAACAAGCAATCACTAAATAATGTGGAGTTTATAATCAGGTCAGCTATAGAGGTGAGGTGAGCAAAATAAAAGGTTCAAGAAATATGACTAGGAGAGTTTGAGAAAATACAACACTCGCACAGAAAATCTTGAGTAAAGGTGTAATAGTGGTAGAGTAGTAAAACAATGAAGGCAAAAAAGAATTGTTATACAAGCAACACGCTTTTTGCATGAAGCACATTTAGGGAAATTAAAAAAGGTAAAACACTAGGGTTCTCAAATGAGATTAAGCCAACATATAAGCACTTGGGGTAGTCAAAGGGGCACAGAAAAGGAAAATAACCAACAACCAATTAAAACAGGGAAAGCTTGAAAGAAAGTTAGAAAAACAAATGGCCAAAGTGAGGTATGGATTGTCAATATAGTCAAGAAATAATAATAATAATAATAATAATAATAATAATAATACATTTATAGATATCGCAAGAGCAGATGAATGAAAAGGATTTCATAGTGAAGCTAAAAAATGAGGAAGAGGTATTCATAAAAGACAAGAAAAATCATATTCAGAAGGCAAGCATAACATAAAAGCCCTAAAATTCTCAAAATCTAAAACTGCAAAATATTGAGGCAAAGACAAACTTCACTGCAAAAATGTTTGATAACTGAGTTGAGAACTGATAACAGTACCTCCATTTTTTTAAATAATCATGAGAATAAAATGAAATTTATGAATACAAACATGACAGTGAGACAAGGGTTAGAGACAACTTACCCCTCAGAAAAATGTTAGATACAAGTGAAATCATCAAATATTTGAAAGCAACTAAATATTTTCCTTGTAAAATCAAATACATTTTTGTAGGATGGCTTGACAATCAGAATAACAGAGTACATCGAAATGCTATCCCCATCTCTTGGTTACCTAAAATATTGATAGCGTGAGGACTTTGGGCTGTCTTTATGACTGCCACCTGTTGTTTTAGAATTACCTTTGCTTTAGGGACTTGTGATAGACTGAGGCTGTCATGCCTGCATCCTGAACCAACTATTTGTAATGCTAGATTTAGAGCCCTTTTTACTTTGTAATTAAATTACCACTAAAATCAACAAATCTGAAAGACACAAGGATCCTCATATGTGTCTGTTAGCAGGATAATATAATGGTTACTCATATCAAGAAGTAGTATAGCATAAGCTTTCCATTGAAGTAATGCGATTTGTTGTAAAGAAAGGGAATGATATATGGATTGCTCTAGCCAGTCAGTTTGCAATTTTGCAATAGGACTGATTAATCAGTGTGGTCTCTCTACTGTGTCAAAAGAGACCTGGCATTTCAAAAGATGAGAAAAAACTTTAGTCTGTTTCTGTGCCTTGCAAAGGTGAAAATGCTATAGATTTAAGATAGCTCATACTCAAAAAGATGAGAAACAGTACTGTGGTCTCTGAGCATACCTCTCAACTATTCAGATTTTTGCAGAATGTCCAGATTTTTGCCTTATATTTCTGTCTGTTTCGCATAAAATTGTGTTTTTCTGGCAAATCACTGCCAAATTATCAAGGATTAAAGTAAGAAAATAATGACAGGCAATTGAGTTTCAGACTTCATATCCTTCATAAAAATTCATGTTATTGCATAACATGTTATTTTATCAAGTTTCTAAGTCTGTAAAAATAATATTTAAAAAGTGTACCTATTTTTGTGCATTTGTGTCTCTCCATTATTTATGGCTTTGTCCAGATTTCTTCTTTTAAGAGGTTGAGAGGTATGACTGTGAGATGGCCTGCAAGAATGCTTTCTTATGACTACAACATTTTGGCAATTTTCCTTGAGTTTGCTTCTGATAAGTACAGCTGGTACACATTTTTCCTTGGCTTTTTCTAAATATTGGGAGTGCAAGGCATTTTTTCATTCTGAGCTGCATGCAGTAGTTACATTATTAATATCAATGGATGCTTTATTTTTGCACAAAGTTTTAAACCAATGGAAAAGCAATAGGCTGTGTGCATAAAGCAAAATGGCATAGCTTGAAATAAACAGAAAGAGTCTGAAGACACATATCAGTGCTGCTATGTGCTCTTACACTTTGTAGTAAGATGGAGTTGCTCAGCAATTGACTTCTTGCATTGACTGGCCCAAAGTTTTGCAGTAGGAATGGATGTACTTGTGGTAGACAATCCCCTAACTTTACATCTGTTACATGGTACTAGGTAATGTAGAGTCATGCTAGCAAGAGTATTATGTGCTGCTCATTGTGTCACATCTGAGTAATGCCATTACAAATGATGGTACTCTTTCTCACAAGGAAGCATGGGATGAAATGTCTGCATCTCCATATCCCATAGGTAGGGGTGTGTGTGTGTGTGTGTGTGTGTGTGTGTGTGTGTGTGTGTGTGTGTGTGTGTGTGTGTGTGTGTGTGTGTGTGTGTATCTCTGTAGTACTGTTTAGTCATGTCAGACTCTTTGTGACACTAGGCATAGTTACCCAAACCATCTATGAAGTTTCTGTGGAAGAGATATGGAGTAAACAGCCAGGCCATTCTCCTAGCTAACCCTCTTCAACAACCCTTGAATATTATGTCATCCAGATCACTATCAGCACATATTTTCAAAGCATTCCAAAAGCTTTTATTCCCTCCTACTATCATTGCTGAGGTTTGCATGCTATCGGTATGAATAATTGAACCGTTGACCTTCCATTTTTTTGTCCCCCTTCACTTTTCTTAACTCACCCTCCCATTTCCTGAGATCATCTGACCACTGCTCATAGCAATGCATAGTCTTTGCATAGTGCATTCATTATTCACAGAGGTGATGTTTGTTTAGGAAACAATAAATAAAATAAACTTATGTGGGCTGCCTGTCTAACAAAGAAATTTCATGACTGCATGCCTGAATAGATCCTGAACAGCAGCTGTTATACAGTGCAGCACAATGTTGTTTCTGTGCTGTTTAATGTGTCATACGGGATATGTAAATAGGGCTAAAGATCAATAAAGGATAGGCTGAACATTTTTCCATGGAAGAGTGCTATACCACCCTCTTCAAGGTTATAGCTATATTGTAGGACGTTATTTTCAACATTGGACACATCAAATGTTTATTACTTTGCTGAATAATGTAGGGGAAGCAGTAGGGGAAGAGGGTTATGATTAGGTAGGGAATATATGGCTCAGTCTTCCAGCATACTGATGGCTTATATGCTACAGTTACTGAGGAAAAGTTAAATGACATGAACTCTGGGAGTATCTACACGTTCTTCACAGAATATGTTTTAGATGTTAGAGCTACTTGACTTTGTATATGGAGAAAGTTCAGGAATTCCATCCACAGGTCCAAAACATCTGTATATGTGATACCCAAGCCCAGAGGATAGTCCTTATCACCTGAATATGGCAGATCATTATCTATTTCTAATGTGGGTTCAAAAATGTTTAAAGTGTCTTCTGACTATGTACCTTAGAGATTTGATTAGGACATCTAGCTACTCAGATCAGACAGGCTTCATACTTGGAAAACAGTCTAGCTGTCCATAAGAGCACATGGTAGAGGTGGCAGGGTTAGCAACATTGGTATATTCATGGCACTGATTAATACTAATACTGCCATTGATACTGATAGGTTATTTTAATACTACCTATTTCAAGGGTTGGCTAAATCGCAGTTTATGCTGCAGTTTCTGTACATAATTAAAGAACAATATGTAAGATCACACTGGTGTATTACTGAAGAGAATAGAGTCTCCAAAGTATATCCTTTTCATTAAGGACCAAAACAAAGATGCTTCATCTCTAAGTGTCTTTAGAAGCTTTGGCAGGTACTGAAAGGAATTTTATTTTAACATTTGTTAACTGGGTAAGTCCGACTTGGAACAAAGCCAATTTTCAGCAGAGGCCTGGGGAGAAATGCTGCAGATGAATGTCTTTGAACATGGGAAGAAACTGGAGCACCAGGAGGAAACCCACACGAATGCAGGGAGGACATGCAGACTCCACACAGAAGGCACTCCAGCCGAAAACTGGACCATAGAACCTCTTGCTGTGAGGCAACACTGCTACGTCTGCACCACTGCCCCATTCATTGAGACAAAATCACTAATGTTTGGTAATTCTGGTGTCTCACCTGTAGACTGTAGCTAACAATCTTTGCCTTGGGAAAATGTTGGTCATCACACAGACACAGGATATTCCCTCTGAAGAGAACATAGGAGTTGTTTAGGACTTGTGGACTATTTTACAAGACCAAAACCTCTAAGTAGCAGGTCTCATGTTTCAGTCATTCCGTTTTTTCAGGAGATGAGGGAATGATTGTATCTCAAATTAATAGAGGACACCATGAAATATTTTGAGATTACTACTTTGGTTAACCTTAAATTATATGCAGAAGAGTATGAGTTACACAATATATATTTTGTATGTATATTGTTTATTTGTTTACATATTTATTTACTTTGTTGCCTTTGTAAGTGAACTGGTCCTAAATAATGGATTGTTTTCAGGCACAAACTTGGACAATTAGCAACAACAAACACACAGCAGTATATATATAAAAAAGAACAGTTGACAAAAATACACAGTTGTGAACCAGATACATACTTACCTCAGCATTCTGTTTGTCCTAAACTTGTATACATTTCCTAATAAATTTGATCAAGAAAGCAATCACTGATAAATATACCTAAAATAAAGTAAAGATGAGAAGGATCTTCAACGTATGTCTCAAGAAACAAATCTTGGTAGATTTTAAAAATTATATCAGCAGTGTGAAGACATATTAAAAAACATACTGGACATGAGTCTGTGTAATAGTTAGCCACGAATCAGAATTAATCTGTAAAATAGATGAAGCTAACTCCTAAATTATTATAGTCTTGATTTAATATGATGGTGTATCCTTCTGTTTTGTGGTAAAGAAGTTGGTTAACATGACAGTATACCCTTCTGGTGCCACTGTAAATAAGCATAGACAACAAGAAACACATTTCTTCAAGGGTGACCCTCAAGCACTGCATCAAGGTCAGTGAAATGGCCAGGAGAAGGATGAGTGGTGAGTTTTATTTTGCAGGTGCCAAATCTTAGTTGTTGTCTGCTTAAAATAGTTGAGAAAAGCCTTGTTACTATTTGCGGTATTTAACAATTTTTGGGGGTACCTGAGTCAATCAGCTGGTGATAGGTACTACTTTTATACTACTGAGGAAAGAGGGAAATGTTAGTCTGCGCAGTGCTAGTTTCTCATTTAAGGTTTCTACAGGTTGTTTTTGCAGCTTGTTATAATTAATGAAGTAGCACATCATCAGAATAATTGTCATAAACCTATCCTCTGGGTGGTTAGATATTTTGATAGGACAAGTATTGAATTCTTTGTCGTTTGGTTGGATTATCAGGACCTTACAAATTGCTGCACTCTTAAATGTATACAAAAAAGGATCTAACAACTTTCAGTGATTCTTTGCACATAAAAAGTAACAAACTATTTTACATTATTTTAAAGTCTTTGATTTCTCATTGCTTGAAGTGTGCTCTCAGCATTTAAGCAGCAATTGGATGAAATGTATTTGTTTTGCCAGTTGGGACCATTCTGAAATGAGTGGTAGGTAATCTTGTGAGACAGGCTATATTGCTGACATTTTTTAGGGTATGAGCACCTCTTGGCATTATTGCTTGTTGGTTCTCAGATTTCCCATTGTCTAATCTCTTCCTGTAATGGCATGGCCAAGTGATGAGTAGCTTTGTGCAGCACCACAGTAGTTGAAACTAGATAGTGGACAGTGCCGCAGTTTTAATTTTCCCTTTAAAATGAGTATTTGTCTTCTTGCTTAATATCTGGGTTGGGATAAAACAAAGACAATCCTACTTATCTCCCTTTGCAGCCAGCCTCAGAATTGTTTCTCAGCCAGTGTAGTAACTGCCTTGTGCTTACAAATAAATTACTGCTACAAAACACTAATAATATGTTCTGTTTGTGAGAGATGCAGATATATAACAGAGAGGTCTCACACACATAAAACATGAACTGTGGAAAACACGAAAAAATGCCACAGTATGCTAAGGTCTTATAAAATCTTTGCCAAAGCCTCATAGACCCACACAGACTAGGTCTCAGAGAAACTCAACCATCACGTCATATCATCTTCGGATACACCCTCATCAGAGAGTCACTGTGAGAGGAATCATCACAAAAAGAAATTGCACCAGGCAACTCTACAAATAAAACTGTTTTGGTACTCTATATTCAAGCACACAGATTCTCTACTCACTAAGCTGATCATAAATGGGATAATGATGAGTTGTCTGTTTGGTGCTAGAATCTCTGATATCTCAAGGGTACTTAAGCTTCTTTCTACTAACAAATATGACTTATGACATTGTACTGGGCCATGTTGGGGTAAACAAATTAGAGAGTAAGAACCCGGGGCATATGCAGAGAAACATGTTAGATCTCTATGTGCATAAAAAAATGCAAGAAAGATTGATGCTAAGAGGAATCCTCTCTTCCTCTGAACTGATATCTAGAAAAGAAGAAAAGATAATTGGATTCAGGAAATGGCTGAATAGGTTGTGTCATACCAGGGTCATACAGTAGGTGCCAGAATGGGATGAAATGCTTGACATTTTTACTTGCTTTCCAAATAATAGACCTGCACTTTTCATTCCATGGTTATCCTTTGCTGGTTAAGGCCCAACTAATGGACATTCCAATGTAGCTAATATACTCAAACGAACCTGTTGCTGTATTGCCAAAGAGACCACCCGTAAAAAACTAAAAAACAAATCACGAAGAGAACTGATGGTCTCACCACAATGTGAATGATGAAAAGGCACCAAAAACATTCAAAAGCATATTCTTTAATGACGAAAAGAAGGATGAACGCTTTCGCGTAGACTCCTCTACGCTTCATCAGATAAATTACAATGGAAACAATACTGTTTAAATACAGCTCGGGGTGGGAAAATTAAACAATTAAAAGGCTTAATTATTAATTAAAAACCAATTGAAACTAAAGTAAACAACATATTCACATGCAGTCAGCTCTCCCAATGCTGCAAAGCAGCGTAAACGCATGAGCAGACCAACAAAAACATTGTTTGCAAACGCACATTGCTACTAAAAACTGTTGTTATAGAGCATAAAATATAACATAGAATTTGAAGACAATGAACTATAAACAACCTAAAAACAGTCATCCTTTCATGAAACAGCTTATTATGTATGAAATAAAGAAATATATTAAATTGTCGATATTAGAGCAGTGAAACGTTGTAGTCTTCTTCCTTAAATATAGCAAAACGCTTTTCTTCGCTACACTGCGCTAATCAACTGCATAAAGCCGTATCTAATAAGATAAGGGTGATGAGACTACAATGAATAGGTAAATAAACAAAATTACAATGAATAAATAAACTAAACCCTCCCATAAGCTTAAAACAAAATATAAACCACCGCATGTGGTTAAACAAGAATGTTTTCTTCATATTATTGTTAGTTGTCAGTAAGAGCTTTTGTGATCTATAGAGTTAGACACCTTTGTTATGTCTGTCTTTATTGCTCATATCTAGATAAGCTTTTGATATTTTAATTCAGTTTTTATTAACATGTTTTCATAGAGATAGACTCCAAGATGCAGATTTTAAGTATGCTGTATATTTCATTTCGGTTATGTTCTAATTAATTACTCATAGTTATGTTGCTTTTATGCTTGTACAGTCTTTGGAATTGCCATAAGCCTCTTCCGTTAGTTTTAGTGTCAATCATTCCATTATAGTATGGATTAGGTTTAATATTTCTATGTTAATGTAATATATTTTTATAACATTTTCACAACATTCTTGTTTAACCACATGCGGTGGTTTATATTTTGTTTTAAGCTTATTGGAGGGTTTAGTTTATTTATTCATTGTAATTTTGTTTATTTACCTATTCATTGTAGTCTCATCAGCCTCATCTTATTAGATACGGCTTTATGCAGTTGATTAGTGCAGTGTAGCGAAGAAAAGTGTTTTGCTATATTTAAGGAAGAAGACTACAACATTTCACTGCTCTAATATCGGCAATTTAATATATTTCTTTATTTCATACATAATAAGCAGTTTCATGAAAGGATGATTGTTTTTAGGTTGTTTATAGTTCATTGTCTTCAAATTCTATGTTATATTTTATGCTCTATAACAACAGTTTTTAGTAGCAATGTGCGTTTGCAAACAATGTTTTTGTTGGACTGCTCATGCGTTTACGCTGCTTTGCAGCATTGGGAGAGCTGACTGTATGTGAATATGTTGTTTACTTTAGTTTCCATTGGTTTTTAATTAATAATTAAGCCTTTTAATTGTTTAATTTTCCCGCCCAGAGCTGTATTTAAACAGTATTGTTTCCATTGTAATTTATCTGATGAAGCATAGAGGAGTCTACGCGAAAGCGCTCATCCTTCTTTTCGTCATTAAAGAATATGCTTTTGAATGTTTTTGGTGCCTTTTCATCATTCACATTGTGGTGAGACCATCAGTTCTCTTCGTGAATGTAGCTAATATATTAAATACAAAAGAGGATCACATTAAGGTTGCTCTGTTCTCTGCCACAAGTCTCAGTAACAATCTATCCATCCTTAAGGCTCTTTTGCATTTGAAACACATATTTATGTAATTACCAAAAGGTAGTTTGAATGTATAGAGCACACTCTATCTCTGTCTCTGTTTCTGTCTCTCCCTCTCTACCTGGATTTTGGACCTACCATACCTTCTGATTCAACTGAAACTTGGTGGAATTTCTATTTTGTTATGGACCTTATCACCTTTGGTCAGATTCTTAGAGGTCCACAAACTGAGCTCATTGAATGCTACATCACACTAAACAGGACTAGCTGTCAGCTCATAGACTGTTTCATGATACCCTCTCCACTCATAGAAAATTATATAAGGTTCCTAGTAGTACTCACTTAACTTCTCATAAACTTAACTACATGATAGTGACTGACATTATCTATACCTCAATAAATCGGAATACCTATAACTCCATCACTGGATATGCCCAAAAGTTCTCTTATTTAATGAGTGAGATCTCCTTGGACTAAATAATTCACAAACTTGTTACAGTGCATAGTATTATAGACTTAGTCATTATTAGTGTGACAGCTTCTTGCACTAAACCCCCCGTATTTCCTTGCCAGTTAAGTTGGATTACAAGCAAATAATATTGGCCCTTAAAAATTTTCAATCCTCCTGAAAACAATATCTCAGAATGTAAGGATTTCAAACATATTACCCTCATCAAATTCTATGAAAAAGTTTCAAAATTCACCTACAGTAGCATAAAACCCATCACTGACACAGCAGGTAGCATACCTCTCAACCTCTTAGAGTAATAAATCAGGACAAAGCCTAAAATGATGGGGGACAAATAGGGATAGATTTTAAATATTGCTCTTAGAAACTTAGAAAGTTGATAGAATAATAGGTTTTGCATTAGCATGATTTTTCTGAAGGATGTGGAGTCATAAATTCAAATGTTTGTCATTATCTAATGACTTTAATCCTTAGCTATTTGCCAGAAAGGTACTGATTTTAGGAGGAACACACCAAAAATATGAGGCAAAAATCTGGACATTCTGCAAAAATCTGTACAGTTGAGAGGACAAAGAACTTTGATTCCCACTTTGAAAATGCAAAGGACTGATAGTCACAACCATGTCTAAATGTAATTGGAAATTCAAAAACATGCCACCATGGTTGTCTACCAACATAAATGAACTCTACAGAAAAAAATATATACAGCAGATGAAAAAATCCTCATATCCAGGAAAATATCAAAACATTACCAAATACTTGCAAAAATGCCATTAGGTCTACTAAAGCAGACCATGAATTCAGGTTTGATCTGAAGCCAAGGGGAATTGCAGCTCTTTCTTTAGCTACACATAGAGAAATATATAACATCAATCATTGCAAGGAACCCACTGAAGAAGGGACTGCTTATTCTCATCCAGTAGATTTCACCAAAATACTAGCAAACACATTTAGTGTACATTTCTTGCCAGCCATCCGAAGTCCACATATCCTTGAATTTCTCAGACCACCAACATCACTAAGGCAGTATCAAAGAGTGAAAACACTTCCTCCATGGGACCTGATAATATATATCTGTCTGTTTAATAAACAGTATCAAACAATCCTGGCAAGAGCCCTGCTTAAACTGTTAAGCCTGAGCTCAGCCATCGATTTTGTCCCTAACATCCTGTGCAAAGTATTAGTGATGCCACTCCATAAGGGTGACCATACCACTACTGCAAGGAATTATTGACCCAAAAGCTTAATGAGTCTCATTTGTAAAGATATGGAAAATATCATAATTGATCTAATAAACTATTAAAAAAAGTCATCAGACTTAACCTGCAACAGTTTGGCTTTATCAAAGCTAGAATCTGTTAGATGAATTTAATGAGCTTCTTCAAAAGAGTAACACAGGCTGTTGACTGCGGTTATTGTGTCCACATGGTATTCTTTTCCCTCGTTACCATAGTTAGTGAAAGAATCAATATACTGGATGATACTAGAATTAACTGGGAACAAATGAAATGAGATTGGAATGAATGTCTTTCTCTGTTAATTAACGACACTTGTGCTGAATAGTTGCCAGTCTATCCTTTATGGGTTAAGTTTTCTTGTACTTTTCAGAATGAATTCTGCACATGTTGTAATTCAGTTAAGAATGCTTTATTGTGTACATTGGAGGTAGATATTAACAATATTTGAAAACTGTCTCCAATAACGGTGCCGATAAATAATAACAGTGCTGATAAATATATCCAAAGTTTATGTACATATATTCTGATTCTCCTGAATAATTTAAATTGAAACAGTCTTTTCATCCTGAATAGTATCATAATGCTAGATATTTGACTGACTTCGGTACTCAGGCTCAAGTGTCTGTACTGCAAAGGCATTTTGCATATCAGTCCAAAAACTAACTTAACTGACTCAACTGCCCATGTCTGAAGTACTTGCTAATAACGCCAAAACCCTTTAATGTTCTACATGCCTCTTTAGTTTTGTTTTTTAAGCCTTGTCTTGCATGTGCCTCACAGTGCCTGTCTATTCTTTATCTAGTATTCCATTGCAAGTACACATATCTTTCCCTTGAGAAAGGAACATTATGTAGCTTTCACTTCAGAACTGTTATTTCTGCATATCTCATGCTTAGGCAGCAAGATTATTTTTCCTTTCTACTGAACTGTCTTTTCTTGAAACTAAATGCATACATTAAAACATAAGTCTGAGTCTATTTTCAGGCCTATTTTTCTACTTTATGCCTAACAACTACTTTAAAGTAAAATTCCTTCAATCTAACAGGGAGTAAACTAAATGTATTAAAAACTGATCTCTATGTGGTAAGATGTTAAGAAAACTAGCTAACAGATAAAGCCCACACAGAACAGGTGATGCCTCATCAGATAAAATTAATGTGAATAGTGGTGTTTGTTGGGGCTACTTGCAGGGGCTGTTTTGCTCAACAGATATTTTTTTCTGATCTCTAGACCATCAAGCAAGACCTCTGGGTACTAACAGTCACAAATTACTTCAAATAGGTAGTCATTGTCAAGTCCACCTATAAAGTCAAAACCGTTCAACAAGAACTTGAATTCGTCTGTTATACTAAAATGGGTTCAAATTAAATGAAAAAAATGTAATATTGATAAATTTGGTAAATAACTCTTTCCCCCAATACAGCATAGATAATATCCTGCATGAAAATGAAAATGTTGTTAAGGACCTTGGAAAACACATTCATTATTCCCTCTCCTTTGATCATCATGTGAATATTATCCATCTAAAGAGATCATAGTTTCTCTACAGTCAGCATCAATTAGACCAGATATTGAGCACAACACTCCATTATGATGTATATCACTAGACATATCAAACAACTAGAATGACCCTAGATGCATTTAACTAAGAAGACTGCTGGCCCAAAAAATTTAACCTGCAGGGAAGTCTGGAAGCCCTATCCCTTTATTCAGTGTTTTGTAGTCTCTTGAGATGAGATCTACATTTGGCCTGCCTCTGTGCCAACATAATTAACAGAATATTCCACATTATGTAACGCTGTACAGAATTAATAGTCACAGGTATATTACAGGGCAGCTCTCCGAATTAATAGCCATAGGTATATTACAGGACAGCTCTCCACGAAATACATTTTTTCCAGTGGCGGATCCAGAACTGATATGGATGGGGATGTATTTTCAGCTGAACATGACTTCTTCTTGTTATTCAGTTTTCCACTTCCTAGGTTAAAACAATGAGTGAGAAGGTCACTGAGAAACCAATCAGTCAAAACAAAATGAAAATTCCAGCAAAGCTAGAGCTTCCACTCAGTGACCTCCCAAACCTCTTGTATCAGAGGCACATGGGATATATACAAATGATCCTTATGTACATCAGGTGTTTTAGCTAATTGGCGATTCTGAATGCCCATGACTTGTTTCATCATTTTACTGGACAATTTCAGACCAATAAAGCCAAACCCCACAAACTATGGATATGCATATTTTGGCCTTGTTAAGACCTCATCAGCACAGCACAACCAGAGTGTTTGACTAAGCATTAGAAACACAGGGCTGTTATACCAGCTGATGCCCATTATCACCAGGGTCACTGCAAAAATATCCCAAACAACAAACTAAAACAATGAGTGAGAAGGTCACTGAAAAACTAATCAGTAAAAACAAAATGAAAACTCCAGCAAAGCTAGAGCTTCCACTGAGTGACCCTCCAAACCTCTTGTATCAGAGGCACATGAGATATATGCAAATGATCCTTATGTACTTCCTAGGTTAAAGGAAAATACAGTCCTCCTTTTCTCTTGCTTTATACTCTATCTTTTAACTACAATGTTAGCATTTTCACCTCTAACCAGATCATTCCCTTACCAGCACTGCTTTGCACTTCTAAGCACTAACCACAAATTATTTATTAACTGCAAAATCATCTTGACTGGAGGAGTTTGATAAAATAGTAGCTGTGGGGCTTGATTTTGTTGTGTGATGTGTGATAGCCCTGATATCTTGGAAACAGTATCCAGATGGGCATCTAGGAACTCTAAGTCTTGTGTGAAAAAGGGCAGTGACTTGTCATCATTGACACATATGATCCCTTAAGGACATGGCTTTTGAATGCATGTGACATTTTTCTTTTTTAAGTCTTTATGGATACATTCAATCCAATAAAGTAAAACCCTACCAGCTGTGGACATGCATGTTTCAGCCTTCTAATTGACATCAGCACACCCACAACTCCTTTTTTGGGTTTGGTTTCTTTAACTAAACAACTTACTAGTGAAAAAGAGGCAAAATTATAAAGTGCAATGAATTATTAACAAAATAACACAACAGTTGCTAATCTAGGATATGCTGCAGTAGAGAAATGAATCACTATTTTTTCACATTTTCATACTTCTGCTCGTATTTTCATTGCTGAGATCCCTATGTGTTATTGATGAGTATAGTGTGATATGCCATGGTGGGAGACAGGGAAATTCATGTCTATATAAATATATATATATATATATATATATATATATATATATATATATATATATATATATATATCACTTGTCTGTTAGTAATTATGAAAATAACGAAACACATATACAGCACAGCAGGGGAAAAAACAGGAACCAAATTCAACCGTGCAGACTTCGCATAGTCAGAAGAAACTCACAAATCACAATAAATCCAATAATGTTTATTGACAAGGTTAAGCATTTTTCATCCAATAAATCCAAGGACTTCTTTGGGATGGACACCCAATTGTAGTTCTTACCCTGTCTTTTAGCCACTGTCCTCATGCAAATGTCCAGAGGTGAAACAAATACAAAAACCAAAAACTGGATCCAGGCAGGGTGCAAAGTAGAGTCCACTCTGTATTAGCGTAATAAAACCTGTAATCCATGCTTTCATTAAAAAAACTTCATCAGAATACAATGACCACACAAAACCCCACAGTTTAAAACTACTAAAATGTTTAACCTCACCAATAGGAATACTACTTCAGTTTAACAATTAATCAATTACAATTCAAAAAACTAAGTGGAGCATTTTATATTGGTATGACCACTAGGTCTCTATGTGTCAGGATAAAAGAACATTATTAAAGCATAGATAAGATAAAAAGATAAAACTAATGCTTTCTAAAAACACATGACTAAATGCCCTGAATATAAAAAAAATGTTTGTCTATTCTTGAGCAGGGAGTAAATGATTTGAGGGGTGGTGACTTTAAAACATATCTTGGACAAAGAGAAACCTTATGGCAAATCAGATTAAACTCCGATAAAGAACCTGGCATGAATGATGCTGTCAATATTAAATGTTTTTTAAAGGACCGTAGAGTCTATATTAGGAAATAAGACTCTTAGTTTTTTGAATTGTAATTAATTGTTAAATTGAAGTAGTATTCCTATTGGTGAGGTTAAACATTTTAGTAGTTTTAAACTGTGGGGTTTTGTATGTTCATTGTATTCTGATGAAGTTTTTTAATGAAAGCATAGATTAAAGGTTTTATTACACTAATACAGAGTGGGGTCTCACTTTGCACCCTGCCTGGATCCAGTTTTTGGCCACTGTCCTCATTTTTCGTGTTCTTATCCTGATGAATCTATTTATTTTGTCTGCATTACTTCTCACCTTCAGTTATATATTTCTTATCCTACTTTCATCCTGCATCTTTTTCCACAGTGTTGTGATGTGTGAGTTCCTCCTGACTACCCCGGGTCTGCAGGGTAGATAATATTTCCATATGTACTTAATATTTCAAAAAAAATCAACTGACTTACAAACTGCTGCATGATATAAGGAGGAACCTTAGATGTTGCTTAAGAAAACTATCTTTTATATGTGCAGTGTAAGTTGCACATCTTGAGAGATGTCCAAAATTATTTTCATCATTAATTGTACAATTCAGCATATAGTTTATATTGATATAAATATCTCAATAAACATATACTTATAGAGTAATTTCTGGTTTCATGTGAAAGCTTATGTCTGCTTAACAAAATGTTATAACAATATATATCTAAGTTGTAATATTTCCAAGATATGAGAATTTGTGAAAGTTTAGCAAAATACAAAATTTGGGGGTTGTGTACGTTATAATATATCATATTATTTATGGAAAGGCTAAGAATGCACTGACTAGTCTCACTATAAAGAATACTTACTGATAAGATTGGTGTTTGTGCAGTTTCTTTTACTACTCTTCACAATATTTTTCATAAAGAGATCAGGAATGCAAGCCGTGTGTAGGTTACTAGAGGAGTCACACTTCACACACCATATGTGTTAACTAGCAGCAATCATTATCATAAAAGGAAAACAACTTTTGACACAAATTATGCTAACAAATGTCATAATTTAATTATGAGTAATTACTTACTGAAGGAGAGGTTGTAGACAAAAAACATTCTTTTCCTTCATCCTGTTTGCTTACTTTTAGGACAATTTACCATTAAGCACTCTGAACATACAAATTAAATTCTATTTTGTAGAAGAAACATGATAGTGGCAGCTAGTGAAACATGGTAGTCAGACTGTGATTCTGAAAAGAAGTGACTTTCCACTTCAACTATCTTCACCATGCTTCCAGTTACAGAAAAAAAAAACACATCAGTAAATCTTCTACCGCTGAAAGCAATACTGCTTTCAGCTGTAGAATTCAGCCTAGTTTACAGAAACGAAAAAATAAAAAACAGCAGCTACCACCATCACCCATTCAGTCCTCTAATCTGATTTTTATGAATGAATATGTCTGAAATGTAAATATTTAGTGATATCAGTCCTCAGTGACATGCCAGAAAACTTTGCATTTTTATGAGGAACAGACCAAACGTATGATGGAAAAATCTGGACAACTGGCAGGTATGTCCTTATGGGAAAACTGCTGGTGTAATCTTTATCACAGAAAGTGAATCTACATAGTTTAAAAAAGTTACAAGACACTGCATGAGTAGTTCTTTTCCCTGATGGAAGAGATTTGAAGTATGGAATAAAAAAAATCACATACAGATAAAACTCTTTAAAGTCCTGTTTGGGTTAGTGTTGCAGTCATGCAGACTGACTGTTTTGGGTAACTATAGTGGACAAAGATAATGGGGGAGGGGGCAAATGCCTAAAAACAGGGACATGTTCTAAATATTAAAAACAAAAGAAGCTGGCTAGGCAGAAAGACAAATGAGCACAACGAGTTTAATAAAACACTTAAAAACTGTAGTGGTACAAAAAATACAAAAATAACCAAGATAAGCGCTTTCATACACACAGGTACTTCATCAGATCCATTAAAACCATCACATTCAGGTGCACTTAAAAACCTTAATGTCTGAGATCACTTGACCTCAGAATTGGCTTGATGGGGATGACATAATTTAACCCCTTGCCACTATCTTCAATAAAAGATGTATATAACCTACACTGACCTCCAGGTTATAATTCTGCCATTCTATGAGCAGATCAGGTAGCGAGTTGCCATAAATCAGCATTTTACATACTCACAAACCTCTTGGTATCACTGTGAAGCGTAAACCCGCTTCAAAGTATAATCTCTGCCACTGAAGTCTTTTGTAGTGATAGAGATTATTCTCAGTAGACTGGAAAATCGGTAGAAAATGTTCATAATTCCTAGTTTCTATAATCTCTGTTACATTTGACTCATAGGTGTCCAAACTCATGGAGAAAAGGGGATTACTGTTCATCCCCAATATGTGATCTAAGGAATTAGCAAGGACACTTTCTTGGATGGCTCTTGGGGTAGTGTCAGCCCCAGTCAAAGTACTTTCTGCCATGCTCTTAAAATACAATCTCAAATTGTAAAAAAAGAGAAAAGAGCAACCAGCAATAGCCACAGTACACTAAAAACAAAAGAAGCTGGCTAGGCAGAGAGACAAATGAGCACAAGTTTAATAAAACACTTAAAAACTGTAGAGGTACAAAAAATACAAAAATTACCAGGATAAGCGCTTTCATACACACAGGTACTTCATCAGAGCCATTAAAACCATCACATTCAGGTGCACTTAAAAACCTTGATGTCTGAGATCACGTGACCTCAAAATTAGCTTGATGGGGATGACATCATTTAATTGCTTGCCTGCATTCACCCTAAAAAGATGCATCCATTTAATCTCCACACACTCTGTCTGTGTTCTCACATCACCACCTCTCAGTCTCAGTACATAAACCTCCAACACCATAAAGTTAAACCAGTGGTCACCCCCTAAATATTGCTGTTATTAACTTAGAAAGATGCTAGAACAACATGATTTTTGTTAGCATACTTTCTGAAAGATATGATACCTGAAACTCAAATATATATATTATTTAGTGACTTCAGTCTTCACAGATTTAGCAGAAAACCACAAATTTTATCAGGATCAGACAATAAATATGGGACAAAAATATGAACATGCTGTGAAGATCTAGACAGTTGAGAAGGATGGGTTGTGCTGGCGTATGTTGTCACAAGTAGGGTGTGCCATTTTGCAGCGGTAGGTGGTACCATTTTCACTGTCTTGGTGGGCCAAATAATTAAGGAAATGCATGGTAAAGAATGAGATGGGGGAATATACTAGTGCAGTTTGTGAACACAAGCAACTTTTGGCACTACAATGTTTGCTACTTTTTTTTTTCTTTTCTGCAAGCAAATGCAGCTTGTGAACACAATTGAACTGGGAGGATCAAGTCATTTTGTTAACCTCGTGAAATGACTTGATCCTCGCAGTTCAACTGTGTTTAACCGCAGTTGTAAATTAAAGAAGAAAAAAAACAGCAGCATATGTATTGCCAAAAGCGGTACAGTTGTGATGTTATTGGATACAACAGGGGAGCTTCAGCTCCCCTGGCACCCCTGTTAAATCCACTACTGTTTTAAGCCATCCATCACTTCATCTCTCCAAAATTAGCAATTCATATTCAAATGTTGCCCCCACTATTATACAAATAAATTAAGCTTCAAGTTTGTAATACTATTTTTTACATTGTCCTCCCCAGAAACTCTCAGACCAATATAGAAAAACTTTGTGTTCTCTATTTCTTTATTATAGCACCTATTTAACCCTTGCAAAAAATTGTTACATTCATCTTGTATTTTCTGAAAAAAAAAAGCCATTGCTTAGCTCATCTAACCCAGGGGTAGTGCCAACTTTTTAATACATGTTGCAACTCTAGTGTTATATAATATTTACAATCTTTTCTTGCCTTCATCTTTCTTCTGTAAATTTCCAATTTCATCAACAAAACAACACCAAATTTAGCATATAACATTGAAATGTAATCATGTACAAACTCCAGTATTTCTAATTTTGTAGCATTCATTTCCAGTATACAGCTCAATGTGTTTGCTGCACATTTGGATAGCTTCCTATTTTTTAATCATATTTGCTATTAAAGGGCTAGATCCAATTTTTACCTTTATGTGCCATGTGCTGTCCCAATAAGACATGTTTTATTTTACTGAAATTCTTTTCCTACATTTGTTTATAATAAGCATTTTTTCAGTGTTCTACATACTTTTTCCCAAAAGTTGTAACTTTTCTTTAAGCCATAGCTATATTATATATATAAAAGCTTCCATTTATAAACTATCTTTTAATTTTTTAAATAATATGACTCTTACTTCCAAACATTATTCACAAATGAGACCAGTTTTGATAACACATCCTCATTTTGTTAAAATATTACCACATAATTAACACATGTGCTGAATAAAGTCCTTATAAATTATTAAACCGCATATTCATCTAAGCAGTGCTCATTTGCCATTAAAGCTTTGTAAAGAAGATTGAGAACAGTGTTTTTCTTTACTCGCTGGATAATAGGACCCCAGCCAACAAACCTAGGCTGAAATTTGTCTGTTATTCATGTGAAAGGTCTTTATCAAGACTCCAAGGATACCCAGATTTGAACTCAACCACTCCACCGATAGCACCCACAACAGCCAGCATAATGCAAACTACAGGAGCTGGCTAAAGATCCATTCTGCCAGCTATAACCAGGCCTATACAATCTTTTTATGACTTTTAAAGACTCTTTGGATACAGTCTTTATAAAGACTAGACAGGCCCATGATGTCAACTTTCTAGAAACCCAGCCCTTCTGGAACAACATAGGAAAAAATGGGGAATCTAGACATCAGTAGGATACAAGGCATCAAATAGGCAGGAGAATCCTTATCCATCCCAGCCTACCCTACACTAGCGAGTAAGTCTCTTCTTAGATATTTTCTACCTAGGTGACAGTGGTCACCCAGGCACCTTTTACAAACCAGGTTGTTTACTGCAATTACCGCTATTCATTTGGAATAAAGGAAAAATTATAACTTAAGATCCTTCTTGCCGATATCACTTATTCTGGATCTAAGATAAGACACGCATGGAAACCAAGTGACAGAACAACAATATATATGGTTTATTTGCATTTCTTTACAGGGCAGCCAGAATGGATGAACCTACCCTTTTAAGCAGGGGCCCAAGGAGATAAGCTCCACTGCTAAAGATACAGTTAACACATTTCCTGGGATTCAGACACATGTCTAATGTGACTGTGCAAGGTCTAACACAATGCTGAGTAGTGTAAAGAATCTCTAAGGAATTTACATAAAAAATCCACTAATATAAAATGACAGCACCAGTGAATACATAATGTACCATGGCTGCAGTTACAGAGTTCACAGACTATGTGAGCAGCAATAGTTACCACTACACCCTCAGCACGATACAAATGATCAATGTTTTTATCTGAGGCCTCAAATTATTGTGTATGATAAAAAGTAAATAATCTGATATGCAACACCTTAACAGACAACACTAAGTTAAGTACCATCCCATCACTGTTTTTCTAACAACACCCAGACTTCCCTATCCCCTCTAATACCTAACTCCACTGTATTTCTGAAATTACTCCTATCTGTGTTATACACCATTCTTCTATCTGTAAATTCTCAGTACAAGGCTTGTATATTAATGTTCTTGAGTATCAACACAAATTTTAGTATATTGACTACTACACTATGTATTCGCTGAATCGGCATTATAAAATTTGTTATTGTAAATATTGATTTCATTTGTGACCTTGGAGCTTTTTCCAATGGCCTTCACTGACAAAGAGCACTTGAGTCCAGCCAGACTTTCCCAGTTAAACAAATGCCAATAAATAAATAATTAAAATATGTAATAGTTCAAAGTGAGGAAACATTGCATAATATAAAAAACAAAATGATACATTTCCATTTAAATGCATGCTATGATCTCTTATACTGAAAAAAACACATGTTATTAATTGTACCATTTGAAAACACTCAGTATGAACATACTTAGGTACACCACTTCATCAGAATGCATTATGCAAAAAAAATAAACAAATAAATAAATACAATCCTGCGTATTCTTTATATGGTGCCTTATGAAATTACTGACCATAAGTCAGTGTCGCTAAGTCATGACTTTTACAGACAATAATATAAGTAACTGTTCTGAAATTAAAACTGTTATTGAAAGATGGGAGGGAATGTTAGATGGACAGTGACAACAGACCATGCACCACACAACACAGCCCACAGATACCACTGTATGCATCAGCTATACTATGTGTGTGTGTTTTACAGGAAAGGAAACACTAACCTGCATATCATGGTTCATAGTTCTGTACTAGACACTATCTCTTTACCTGCATGGCCATGCATGGGCATGATGCACGGGATCCCTTAGTACTGCTGCCAATAGGTCAGCATTAGTCATAGTGGGACATTGGACCTGGTAGCATGGGCTACTTTATCATCAGACTGGTGCATGATCATGTTGTATAAAATGCAAAATACAGTAAACATCCTGCATATAGTAACTGGGTCATACTGAAAAGCACCACCAAACTCATCCAGGCACCTAAAAATGACTCTTCAAAAGGCTAAAGAACATTTGAGGATAATAAAGGTATAGTACGGGGTAGTGCTGTAATCGTCTTCAGCAGCTCCACTTGGATTTCTTACTGGTGCCATAAGCCGTAGCTCCCGTAGATATCCAGCATCACCTGAAGAAAAAAAAAAGATAAAGGGGGATGGGAGACATAACAAAGAAAAATGTGGTTTGATATTTAGCAATACATTTTACCAGGGACATACTACCTGGCAATTGATGGAACTGTAGCCCTTTGTATTACAGTACTGCTCTCCCTATGGACCAGATGGGGCCCTAATTGCAACATGGGTGCAATCTATCACAAGGAGTACCTCAGGGAAATGTGCCACCCCATAACAGGCATGCATAGGTTAGGCTTTGTCTTGGGGTGACCTGAGGAATTAAATACAAGGATCCACATGATCCAAGAGTACATCAAGGACCTGCCAAAGTATCCTTTAGACAGAAACATGTAAGATACACAGTGTGTCCCCAGTCTGTCTTTGGAAGTTCCATGCAGCAAGTACAGGGAGAGCTATACATACCTTTGTATCCACAGAAATAGGAAGGCTACACATCCCCTCAGTTCTCCTGTGGGGGCACACATACTTACTAAGACCATTATAATATCTCTGTCTATTCTGAATACATCTCCTGATTGTCAAAATGATAGTGAGCTATTATTCTTTGTCTATATATGCACCTTCTTAGCTGATGAGCACTGCTAGACACAAATGGTTTTGGCTCATCCATTACAATCAGCTCATGCTGTGAAATAGCAAGGTTAGCAGTAAGTGACAACATCCTCATGGATTGTGAAGTAGATTTAAATGATGGCTCCACCATTTATAATGAATCTATGAACAGTGCAAAAACTTGTGAATGTTTGATGATGAATTGCAAATTGGCAGAATAAGGTCTCATTTGCATATGGTGTTTTGCATCCTTTTTCATTTACATCTTGTTATGACTGTATCTGATTATGTTTATTTGCCTCCATCATGCTTTAGTATAAATGGTCTATCTGGGTAACATCTTTGTAGTGGAAATGTGTGTACATTGAGGATAGCCTTTATGTATTCTTGTAATAAATATGAATACCAGTCTATAGCTCTTTTCACTCACTCTGGTTTTCAGGTGCAGGGTTGCTAGTTGTTCCAAGAGCCAATCTACAAATGTCCAGCAAATGCATGTTTGCCTGTTGGTCCAATAGAGTTAACTATGCTCTTTGAGTAGAAAAAGTGAGACTCAGACCTTCTTTAAAATGTGCATTAACTACCACATTTGGAAAGGTATTCTGAATTTTTTCAAATACCTGATTATACAATAATCTTATACCCAAATTCTTACAAACCAAATGCAAATACTAAGTAATTCCATTGGCAAGTAAATGTCAGCTACATAAATCTAGTGAAAGAAGAGTTTCAGTTCAGTCCTCTAAAAACAGTTCTCAAGTCAGTTTTTTACTAAAGAATAGATATTGACTTTCCTTAATTCTGCCTAACAAAGGAAGCATTTTACTCTTCACTTTTATCACATAAGGTCTGTGACATCAGTTGGCTTGATACCAGGAGAGACCACTTTTGCCTGGTCTAAAAAAGGACTTGTTGGCTTTTCTCCATATAACGCACCGACCTTACAAAAGATTGCTTGTATTTATCTCATTTACATTGTGTAATGACTTTTGCTGGCAATCTGACTTACATGGCACGTCTCTAGGTTTTGGTTCTAGTGCTTCAAAACAACATCGCCATGACTGAACATACATTTTCTGCTCTAGGAATTTCAAACAATGTACATTTTTGCCTTTACAGTTCAATTGTAAAAAGAAAAGGATGTATACCAGGTGCGTGAAGATGAAATCAGGAAAATTAACTTTTTAAGACTTCCCTTCTGTTACCCAGTTTTACTTTTGCTCATATATTTCCACAAGTATGCTTTACTTGGGTTTATTTTATCAAGCATCTCTCTGGATGCATTTGATTTGTTTTCTACTTCTGTTTTCATGGTCTCTAAGACCACTATCACTTGGAGAAAAAAATAGATCACAAAACTACATTTTTCTCTTTTTTCAAGTAGATATGGTCTCAGAGTAAGTATATATAGAAGGGCTGATGTCAAATTTTCCATTGCAAAAGATATAGAGGATCTTGACCCTTCGCAAAAAATAAAATGCATTAGGCATTTATTTTCATTTTACAGATTTTCCTCTTTTCAGTTTTGTTATAATGGGTATAGATGCACTATAGTTCTGCTTAAGTTTTTTATGGAAACGCATTTAAGAAATATGCATTGCAAGGAATCTGTAGCAGTGAGACACTACATCACATTTAATACCTATACATTAAATATTTGGTTTATTATAGTATACTTGTTTGCAACAGTTTCTTACTTTTTCACCAAATTGTTCTCAATTAAGTGAAGCTGTACTTAACTAAGAAAGAAAGAAAGCAAATGACAACAAAGTTTACATGAGGTCAACACCCCCTCTACCAATCATGTAAGAGGAAACCCCTCTCAATCTCTCCAATCAGCATACTCCAAGGAGCTGCATGGTTGAGGTAAACCGTGAACTCAGAGCCAGATCATGGCCAAAGGAGGCCCTATGCTGGGTAATGAATCAGCCCCACCCCCAAGACTGTCCTAGCCCAGCAGCATTTCAGTGCTTTACTCTATGCCTCTCTCTCTCTCTCTCTCTCTCCCCAATTGCCATAAAATACTGTTCAAGCCTATTAGTGTACATATTATTTTCATCTTTACTTCCACAATGATTACAAATATTTGGATCTAGTTTAAAAGTTGTATTTCACATTTTATAGCGAAATCACTGATAAACATTTGCTAAACAAAACTATACAGTCTCACAATGAAAACAGACTTAGCATGAGCAACAGTAAATGTCTCTGGCCTATAAAGTCATATTCACTGAAACTGTATTGAAACCCACATTTAAAGAAGATGTATCTGGCCAGTGGCAGATTAAGTGTACCTTAGGGCTGTTTTCAAACCATGGGTCCCTTGCACACATTTTTTAGGACTATGGATAAATGCATGTACTCTTTGATTCACTTCCTGATGGTATTCATTTATATTCCTTGTTTAATACAGCATCACATTTTAAGAGTGTGTTTTAAGTTTTAAGTTTAGAACATGTTTCCAATAAACAATGAAACAAAACATATGAACAAATAGTGACAAGGCTATCCATTTCAGAACATTTCAACCATTCATAAAAGGCCAATCAAACTGCTGTCATTATAGAGCACCAATATCATTCAATATGCACAATCTGTGCAGAAGTAAGTCATCTGAATAATGCCACATTAAACTGTAACTAATTACAAGGTTGCTGCTGGCAAATAACTTTGCATTTCTGTACTTCATTTACAAATTTAGTGCCTGCTGCTCTTGAAAAATAAATTGCCTATATTAAATTAAAAAAAAAATGGTGTCCTAGTGATATGCAATACACCTAGGCAGGCAAAACAACAACAGGCTCATACCTACTAGATATATTATCCAAAGGAGAACACTCACTCAGTAGTGTATCGATCCTCCTCCATGATGCACAGTAGTATTGTAAATCGACCTACCTGGTGTGGGAACAGAACACACAGCCTTCTAAACCAAAGGCAAGTAAGCTAATTGTTGTACCACTGACACTAAACAATGCAAGAAAAAAAACTCTGTGACTGAAACTGACAAGCTGTAATCCTCAGTAATTTACAATAAATACATAAATAAATTAAAGGAGACCTGGCAGTCATACCTCTCAACCTCTTAGCACAAGAAGTATGCATAATTCCAAAAATAATGGAGCAACAAATGCCCAACAATAGGGACAGATTTTAAATACTGCTCATAAGAATATAGAAAGTTGTTATAATAAATGGCATTGTGTTACCATGGATTTTTTTATTTTTTTTTTAATCTGGCTTTAAAACAATAAATAAAACAAACTGATTATGAAACAAACAAATAACTATTTATATAGTCAACAGCTGATCAATACATCAAAGTTATACATATCAACAATTAAGATTTTTCAAGCAAGTCTTTAAGTTTAAGCCAGGATTTATATGAATGTAATATTTATAGTATGCAATTCAATTCACTACTGTTTTCCCATGCTAAAAAACTCAAGCATAGAAAGGGCAACTTTACTTTTTCAATGTTTAGTTATTACTTTTGTGGCTATAGCCAGAATATTCTAAAGAAGAGGCACTTGGGATTTTGGAATAATCACAGGAATCTGAGCACTAAATAAAACTTAGGATTGAAAAATATTACATCTATCTGACAATAGAGCTTGAATGAAGTTATTAATTTCTTTCCAAAAAGTGGAGATGATTTCAAATTCGTATACCATATGCACCCAATCAAGCGATTATTTCAGAATCACATCTCCAACATTTAATTCAATTTGATTTGTACATAATAGTAATTTTGTTAGGAGTAACAAAAGCTCTGTGTAAGAATTTCCAAGTGGAAATCTTCCAGTATAATGAAGATGTGCTTTTATCTGTAGATTTTAATATTAATTTCTTTTATTTTTCAGTCAAATCTTCATTATTCATTTCTTGAGGAATATTTGCAATAGCAATTATCTAAATGTGTGAAATCTAACTTAGTAATTTTATAAATTTGTGACAAATATGATTTATTTTTCATATAAAGGTTATTTAGTCATTATTTAGGTGTTACAGAAGGCACTACCCCTGTATTTGTTATTTGGTTATTATGTAGGTGTTAGAGGAGGCATCACCTGCTGGATTAGCTATTTACTTGTTATTTAGGTGTTATTTAGGAGTTATTTAGGTGTTAGAGGAAGCATCATCCCCTGTATTCATTATGTAGTTGTTATTTATGTGTTGGAGGAGGGACCACCCTCTGTATTGGCAATTTAGTTATGTTGTTTAGGTATAAGATGAAATACCACGTCTTCTACTGATTATTTGTTGTTTAGGTGTTGCAGGAGACATCAGCCCCTCTACTAGGTATTTAGTTGTTATTCAGGTGTTGCAGGAGGCATCAGCCCCTACATTGAGTATGTAGTGGTTATTCAGGTGTTGAAGGAGTCTCCACCCCCTGTATTGGTTATTTCTTTCTTTATATGTTTATTTGGCATTTGTTTACCAGAAAAGTCTGAGTGGGCACAAATCTCATTTTCAGCAGAGGCCCAGGGAGAAAAGCTCCAACATACAAAGTTCAACTAATAAACTACATAGTATTATCATATGAAGTGCAATAACAAATAGTAGAATCGACATATAGAATAAATAAAGTCAGATCAGAAAATCATACAGTGAATATCAAACAACAATCATTGGACACTGAACACCTAAGTGCAATTAAAATAGTGATAACCAAAGGTAAAGATGTTAAACATTTTAAATATGGGCAAAAGACTAAGAGAAAGGAAAGCGATTTTGCAGTTAGGGGAGACTGGGAAATGGAAGTAAAGTAGGGAGCTATCAGAGAAGTAATTTAGTTATGTTATGCAGGTATAAGAGAAGGCACTGCCTCCCTGTATTGGTTATTTGATTGTTATTTAGGTGTTGGAGGAGAAACCACCCCCTGTATTGATAATATTGGAGGCATTCTGCACCCATGTATGACATTAAATGGTTTGCACATTCAGTTTGTGTTGGTTGATCATAAATATTTTATGTGTTAAGCATAAACATGCTGAATTTTATTCTGTGAGAACAGTTTACATTATAATAATATAACCATTATATAGAATAAAGATCTGCTAAGCATGAGGGTCTGGGTATCCTTCTTTTTTTGTGTATTTCAGTATCTTCTATAACAAGGTATGAGTGCTTATATGTCTGTGATGTTTAATAAAAGTTAAATGTTTCAAACCAATAATCTCAGTTTTGCAGAAACAATGCGATTATTTTGAAAAATGACAGATATAACAGTTTCATTTTATGCTTACATCTAGGAAAAAATGCACGGCTTAACTGCCTCTGAACCATGACACTAATCAAAACAAGATTCAAGAAATTAATGGAGTGAAATACCTGCTTCAGTTTGTTCAGCTCTACAAACCTGTCAGAGGAAGATTGTGCAATACACTGAAATCAAAGGCTATGTAATGTGCAATACACTGAAAATAAAGGCTACGTAATGTGCAATACACTGAAATCAAAGGCTATGTAATGTGTAGCACATGTAAAGTTGTGATGTTTGATCCTGTAGATGACTACGATTCGTTTTATGACTATGATGTTATGAATAATTTTCAACATTTATCAATTCATTATGTAAGTTTTAAGGGATTCTTCTGCATGACAAAGAATGAAAAGTGTAACCTGTAAAATACCTTGTTAAAAGGAAACTCATTTGAATTAATCAGTTAGTACAGTTTGGGCATCACTTCTCTTACAGGACAGCACTGATGCAATATGCTTTAAAATTATGATTATGACTTTCTCAAACATTTAAGGAAGATATGCCTATCAACATTTTCAAATTACTTAGATACATAATGTATATTTTAAATCGCACTAGAAAAAGTCAATAGAGAAAGCATGTTTATTTAAAAGAATATGTAAAATAATAGGCAGACCTTTTTTTCATTAATTTTTCTTTAAAAAATCTCATAAAACCCCAGAATGTGGACCACTACAAGACTATAAAAACACCCAACTTAGATAATACACAATTGATTCAATTTATGAAAAATACTGAATAATACTATAGCAGCTTATGCTGTCTAGCACAAATCAATCAAAATCTGTTTTGTATTTTACAAAACAAGCAAGATATAATATTGTCCTGGAGGAAGAGAAAGTAATTGTTGGTGTAACATCTGCATAAGGATCTGTATGAAACACTTATATCATCGTTTCAACTTTACTCACGTCTTTATA
>NC_056734.1:305957679-305982007 GCF_019279795.1 Protopterus annectens
ATCTTAACCTCAGGTACCAATGCTTTACTGATGTTATTAAACTTGTGTTTAACAAACAAAACTGCAGCGTGCATATCATGATTCTGTTCCAAATTTAGGAAAACAGAAAGTGTGGTAGAATGAAGTCTCTAACACCTTTTAAAAGCTGTTTTTCCTGCCAAGGAGGCTTCAGTTTCGATTGTAGTACCTCAAAACTGTCCCTGATCCTGTTTTCTCCTCTTGCTTTGAGCTGTCCTTGTAAATTTTTGATTTTTTTGGTAAACTACTGGGGATTACAGTCAGTAAATAACACCAGACAGATGTTCATGCTTCTTACTGTTTGCAAGATTTAAGTTGATGCAGAGCTTTATGATCTATTAACATTGTAAGTGAATTAGAGTAATAGTTTTAAAAAAAAACCTTAGTATGTGATCTTAACAAGAATGCTAAAGTTGTCCTATTATGAGATGGGTTTCATAGCATCTATGTCTGAAACTCATAATAAGCTGGATTGGAGATACAGTCATATTCCTCTATGTAGTGTATAGAATATGCTGATATCTGGAAAATGACAAATCTGTTAAGCACAGCTATAGGGTGAGACACAATCTTAGCGAATGTTAAGAACCCCTGCTTAACTTGTTAAGGTCGTTTTTTTAAACTAGGCAGTCAGATCTACCAGTATTGACCAGGAAACTGCATCACCAGAATAAAAACAGATTTGTTTCTGCCTTCCATTTGTTCCAGTAATGTTTCCCTGAATTATAAATTTAGAAAGTCGATAGAATAACAGGAATTTATTAGCCTGCATTGAAACTCAAATGTATGTCATTATTTAGTGATTTTATGATAAAGTGACCAAATATTTGAGGCAAAATCTGGATATTCTCTGAAAATCTGGACAGCTAAGTGGCATTGCACAGTGAGTGTTAACATAAGAGACATTTTTCACACTGTCTTTCTGACAGCACTCGCCAAGTGCTTTACAGCTTTAAAATCAAGCAAAACACTTGGAAAATTGCAACAGAAAAAAATATATAGTTAACCGATGTAAAACATACACCAGTAAGTGAATCAATTGCACAGCAATCACTCTAGGTGTTGGTATAATAGTGAAGGTGTTCACCTCACAATCAGAAAGTACAAAGTTTGATTCTCACCTTTGAAATGGAAATTTATTATGCTTAAAATGGCTCACAAGGACAATTAGACTAGTATTTAGCGATCAACCTTTGAATTAAATAAGGCATCAACTATACAGACTTTAGTAAATACATATGTGTGTTTAATGTATGTGTGTCTGTGTATTTTACACACATCATCTTTTTCTTAGAATGTAACCAAGTTAGAGTTCCAAATGTAATTGGGAGAAGAAAGGAAAAAATGTAAAAAGTGGGATGCTTTTCTGCATAAGGCACTCTAAAAAAAAAAAAAAAAAACAAAAATATAATTCAATAAACCCTACATGGAGCAACTCTCCATGTAGGGATAGTGGTAAGGCTGGAACATGGAACATGGCCACCGAGTGATCCAGGAAACAAGGCACGAGGAGTGCATGAGCATCCTTACACTGTGCAGACACTGACGTGTCCACGGAATGCAAATCATCTCATCTGCTGGTAAAAAACATGCAAATGAGGTTATTTTTGCAATTCTGAAAGCATAAATGCACCCATGTAGGTGCCGTGTAAGCCTCCAAAATGTATGCAGTTACAAACCGTGTACCGGAGGATAAAAATTAAACAGGGGCTGTAACATCCCAAATAAAAGGTGGTATAATGTCCAGTAGGCATGGAAATAGCCCAAACTATGACCAGTGAATTAAAAAAGTAATGCAATATATTAAAAATTAAACTTTTTTTAATACATATGCCACGTTTAAGCAGCGGGCAGTGACACGCAAACATGCTATTTTGCAAAAAATAAAATAAAAAGTGGAAAATATGACTTTTACAGCTATGCAAAGTTATCGTATTATAGTGGCCAGCATGCAGAGTCATACAAAAGCAGGTTACAGTGGTTGCCAAGGACATATGCTCTCATGTAGTGCAGTATCCAGGGTATACGCAATTAGGTGTATGTAAATGATGCAAGTTTATTGAATAGCAAAATGGGCCACCGTGTAGGCAGAAGAGACAGCTTGACCCAGAGACTCCCCAGACTCTGGAATAGACTGCCCGTACATGTCAAGCAGAGTGCCTCCTTGGCCCTCTTCAAAAAGAATCGTGATGACTGGATGGGAGATAGGAAATTCACCCCTGGGATCACGTCAGTCAAGTCAGGGGTCCAGGGAAGTAAATACTGTGGGAAGAAATAGCCAGGGAATTGTTATGGCTAGATTTGTATAGGCCCTAGGGTTGATAGCCTAGAACCAACCTATGAACTTATGAAAATGAAAAGGGTGTGTGTCACAGTATGTGTAAGAAGACTGGAGCTTAGCAGTGCCTGTTTGTGCACAGCTAAGCATAGCTAAGCAGGGGGTGTGCCTGAGGCTGCTAAGCTTTTTTTTGTTGGTTAAAGAAATGTAAGCATGACCGTACACAAGGAAGGGCCCTTTCTGCTGAGCAATGTTCACACTAGCTCCAGCATCTATATTACATTATCAAACTTTTAAAAGTTTGAAAATCATATGGTCGACACCTTATGATCGGACTTTTAAAAGTTCGAAAATGTAATAAAAAAAATAAACCAAAGAAAAAACTTACCTGAACGGTTTAAGCAGGGGGCAAGCACTCCTGCACTCCCCACACCTCCCACTCTTTAAATATACCAACTCTGAGCTCATACCACAGTGCAGAAAAGGGAAATCTTCCCATTCTGCACTGTACAGAGATCACCGTTGAAAGATTCAAACTTTTAAAAATTCGATCATATGGTGTCGACCATATGATGTTCCAACTTTTAAGAGTTCAACAACATGATATAGACCCTAGCTGCATGGAGCTTAGCAGTGGAAGAAATTAAAAAAAGGGGGAGAATAGCCTGGGAAAGCCTATCAAGCATAAATGACTGATAAACCCTGTTCCACTCATACTGGTCCAATCAAAATCCTTAATATAGCTGGCAGGTGGAATGTATCATAGTCAGCCAGTCACACAGGCTGCATCTGCAGCACACCACTATAAAGTATGCATACATCCTTCAATCTGATTTTTCCTACATACTCTGCATCATTGAAGTACTCACTAGGGAATTTTAACAGACAAAATGATGGTGCTGCTGCTGCTCTGCTACATTTGTATGCACTACAGGCTGAGGTCAGTGATGATGATGCTGACAATAGGCCCAGACTGAGGAGGAGAAGAGTGTTCAGACCCAGGGTAACCTTTCAGGGGCTACATGATCTGGAGATAGAAGAGCACTACAGGGTGGACAGGGACATACTACAGGAACTCATGAGCTCTGCCAGTCTCAATCTCAGACCCAGAGCAAACAGAGGGGAACCCATCCCAGTGGAAACAAAGGTATGTGTAGCCTTAAGAACACTAGTTATAGATACTTTCCAAAGACCTACTGGGTACATCATGGGGTTCTCACAGGCGTCGACATCCAGGGTACTCCATCATTTCCTGGATGTCATGCTAACTCATGCCAGTGAGCACATTTATTTCACCAACACCCCCGAGGAGAGGACCAGCAATATGCATCTCTTCCACCATGTAGCACACTACCCAGACGTACTGGATGCCATAGACTACACTCTTGTACACATCAAAGCACCATCCAGTGAGGAGGGTAGATTCTATGTCAACCACAAGAGGTATTGCTCCAACAACTGCCAGGTCATGCGCAATGCCCAAGACATTATTATCAATGTGTGTGCTGGCAGCCCTGGCAGTTATCACAACTCCCAGATCTGGCACGCATCACAGCTGTACCAGGCATTTGCCAGGGGGACATCCCATATGGCCATCTAGTGGAGGACGCTGGTTATGTACTGGAACCATAGATGATGACACCAATCAGAAATGCACACATGCCAACTTAAAAATGCCATAATGAGGCACATGCATAAACTAGGAACATCATAGAGCATGTGTTTGGGCCTCTCAAGTCACGATTATGCTGCCTTGACATATCTGGTGGAGCCTTGCAGTACTCTCCAGCCACATGTGCATACATGTTCATAGTAGCTGCCGTGCTACATAATATAATCCTGTGGAAACAACTATGGCAGGAACATCACAGGGAAGGGACACACATCCCCCCCACTATTGCCAAGGTCCCCGCAGGCACAGGGGGTCTTGGAGGAGGAACCCCCTGAGCCTGTCCCTGTAGGCGAATGTAGGCATGCCCAGTACACCCTGGCCTTGGCAAAGAGGCAATGCATAGCACATACACTGACACCCTAGGGACCTAGGGACTGACACCTCACTCTGATTCACATGCACACAGTAAAATGGATGCTATCCACATCACATTACCTATATCTTACCATGTATAAGCCAGGTACTACGTGCATCTGACAAAGTCAGCCCTGAAGCACTGTCCTCTCAACTGCTGCTGGCACAAGGTAAGTCATTCTTCTTAACAATAAATGAATGGAATAGTAGACTGTGGTAGCATATGTATGGTATTGCTGCATGTATGCGTGGGAATGCAGTGGGTAACCAGGATGGCAGCTGACAACAGACAGTTATGTGGGACAACAGGAACTCTCTCCCAAATACTGGCTGCCCCACAATATGCAGTAAGCCCCAAGCCAGCAAAATTCAGTGCACTATGTGATGGACTTGCAAACAGCGGGGTCATAGGACAAATGCATGGATGTCAATTTTGGAGTCCCATACATACCTCTAAACCTCTTACAGCAAGAAATGTGTACAAAGCCATAAAGAAATGTGGGGTAAAGTGCAAAAACAGGGGCAGGTGTTAAATATTGCTCTTACAAACATGGAAATATGATAAAACAACAGGTGTTGCAGTAGCATGACATCTCTGAAGGGCAAGCAGTCTGAAACTCAAATGTCTGTCATTACTTTCTAACTTCAGTCGTTAATGATTTCACTATTATTTTCCACACAACCACAGTTTTATGAAAAATGGGCCCAAACTATGAGCCAAACATCTGGACAGTCTGTGAAGATGTTTACATTTGAGTGGTATGCCCCCTCCCCCCAATACACCTGTGTTTACATAGAACTGCAGTAACATTTATGTATGTAAGGTAATAGCAGCAGACCACACATTCCCAGGGTTGTCACAATTAACTTGATAACTTGTTCCATTTCTATAATATGCAGGGGTCAAAGTGCTATGTACATTTGTGGTTAATACTGTCAGAAAGAAGACAGCACTTACTGGTGGCTGTTGTGGCTTAGTGGTCTAACTGCAGTACTGTGGGTGACAGGGTCTATGGTTTAACACTGCCCATGCCGACTATTTTGCATGTCATCTAAACCAATGGTAGGAGTTGTACACACTGTCCAGAAGTCAATATTTGTTACTGCAGGAAAGCTGGACAATGGAGGAACAGGGAGCCACACATATTGACAGTACACAACTCTGAATAACCTACACAGTGCCTAGTCAAACAGCAGGCTGTGACAAGTCAGTATAGTGCCAGGATATAAAGGCTGCCACATTACTGTGCCAGTACTGACAACAGGTCAGTGGGCACCATCCATACCCCTGGAATGACAGGGTGTCACAGAATGTCCACAAGTATGCCTCGTATATCTGTTCTGCTTGTCATAACATTGCATTTGCCTGGCAAACTATTTGCAAACCAAGAAAGGCTGATGTGAAAACATCAATGACAGACAGATGAGATGCAAATCTCATACCCATAAGAAAATGCAAGCTAATATAAAACCTAACAACTGTGTATGTGTGGACAAACAATATTAAGACCCTGCTCCCATGTCTGGGCCTGTGTCTGACTGTTATAGATGGGCTTGTCCAGATGTCTGTCTGTATGAGTTTGAGAGCTATGGCCAACATGTAGCCTTTAATAATAGTGCAACACAAACCATCTGAGGACCACAGACAATTTATGGGGTACAATGATGGACAACCTGCTAAACAGGTAGAGTCAGAGGTGTGAAGTCTGTAAACCTGTGTGTGATGTTATGACTTCTACCCCACTCACACCATAACTACAACTACATAACACCAGCAACTATGAACAAAGGCTGTGACTGGACAGATGGACAAAGAGGCACATATAAAGGGAAGGGGAACCACTGGCCAAACAAATGTAGAATGTGCCCACTAGAACAGTGTGTGCTATAACATAGTTCCCTGCAGTGTATGAAGTCAGTAAACAAATGTCTGTCAGTGCTCCCACACATTACTCTATACTGATCTGCCACTAACATACCAGGAAATCACAGTGCTATGTAGAATATACCACACATATTATGAAAAACTCTGCTCAGTTCAATGCACTCTGTACGCACCCCAGGATATGACTCAGTTAATAAGGATACCACACAGCCAGGAGATCCCTCAGCCTGAGCCTGAGCATATCACTGAGATGCTGGACTGTTTACACAGGTTCATCAGCCAATCGGCTGTAGCACAAAAAATCCTGGACTGGAGTACAGGTAGCTCTGGACTGGAGTCCCACTGTCACTATTGAAGGTCATATTGGGCATGCTCCTCCACTTAGATAATTACAGCCTATGTCTAAACCCACATCTGACTATAGAACTGTGTTGCCCATATATGCATTTGCATACACACAGCTATGCACACCTTAACTGTCTCTCACCACCCCCATCCGACAGGATTACCCTCATCTATCTGTATGTGGCACATATAAGATATATCTGCATCTGATGAGTGTGATATACATAGAGGTAACATATACAAATATAACAATTATACACAGGCAGAAACAGGGAGAGAGAGAGAGAGACAGACAGAGACAGAGGGAGAGAGAGAGAGAGAGAGAGAGAGAGAGAGAGAGGGATAGAGAGATACAGAAACACCCTGAAAGGCATACAATGAAGTCCTGCTGCAGCCATTTGCACACCAGTGTAACCAGTGGCACATGCAAGTATGAAGGTGAGCTCCATTGTGTAATATTAGTGAGGTAAGGGTTGTAATCTTACATCACCTGCTGTGTGTGTGTGTGTGTGTGTGTGTGTGTGTCTGTGTGTGTGTGTGTGTGTTTATGGATATCCCCTTGGGGCTGTCTGTATTTGTTGCCTCTGTGTGTACAATGACAATGCATTTTAAGGCCTGATCCACTCTGTAACCCCACCATTGCACTACTGCACATGCTATTCACCTTAAAAGCTGTGTTGGATGCACTTTAGCTATAGAAGCTCTGTGGCACATGCAATAAGTGCGCAATGATATAGAACATACAGCTAGATAGGTAGGGGTTCTAATCTCAGCACTCAAAACTGTGTGTGGGTATTTGTAGGTTAAACCATTTTGAGGCCTGTTCTACCCAGTAAACCCCCATTGCCCTACTTTACAAGGCCTGCTGATATCATTCACCTTAAAAGCACTGTTGGACACTCCTCAGACCTATAAGTTCTGTGGCACATGTGATGAGTATGTAGCACTATAGTACATACAACTAGATAAGTAGGAGTTCTAATCTTTACATGGATGTGTGTGTGTGTGTGTGTGTGTGTGTGTGTGTGTGTGTGTGTGTGTGTGTGTGTGTGTGTGGGGGGGCATGGTTATACCACTTTGAGGCCTATTCTGCCTTGCTGACTCCCCTCATTGCATTAATTGGCAGGGTCAGTTGATGTCATCAACCCTAGATGCACTGTTTCACACTCTGCAGGCCATACCTCTCAACTGTACACAGTTTTGGAGAATGTCCAGATGATTGGCTCATATATTTTGTCTGTGTGTCATAAAAGTTTGGTTTCCTGGCCAGTCATTGGCAAAACATTAAGAGTTGAAGTCAGACAATAATGACAGACATCTGAGTGTCAGACTTCATACGCTTCACAAAAGTAATGGTAATACGAAACTGGTCCCTCTATCAGTTATCTACGTTTGGTAATACAGAATCCACAGGAGTCACCACACGAAAAGTGTAAAATCTTCTTTATTGGAAACAGGAACACAAGCGCTTTCACGTAGATGTACTACGCTTCTTCAGGTGTAAAACACTATAAAACCAACAAGCTTATATACAAAATGTTTTGGCGCTCAAACCATAAAATTAAACAATAATGAGATAATCACTAACTCATTAGAATCCCCTCAATACACTGTTTAAAGAGACAGTATTAAAAACTAAAACTAAAGCATTATACAAAAGCATGATTGCCGTTACCAAGATAAACAAATCAAAAGCATATATCCTTGTGTTACTGAATAAACAGACAATGTTTTGATAATTCAAGCAATTGTCACAATACTCTCCGTAATACTACAAAAGTATTACGTATAAAACAAAACATAATCAAATCAAGTCCCGGTTCAAAAAGAAACCCTGAACATGATCTCCAAGCTAATCAAAGATCGCGATGAGTTTCATCTTAAAAACATAGCCAGTATAGCATAGATATATAGATGCTATGCAGGAAACCATCCTGCGATCAAAAGTGACCCAGCATATCTACGTTTGTAAGAGCAATATGTAAAGTCTGTCCCTATTTTTGGGCTTGTATCACCACATTATTGAAGGCTTTGTCCACATGTATTGTTCTAACAGGTTGAGAGGTATGCCCCAGGCATATCACCTATATCGCATAAGCATTAAGGACAGAGCACTATACTACAAACAACTAGATAGGTAGGGATTGTAATCTCAATACTAGTGACTGTGTGAGTGTGTGGCTGTGTATGTATATCCTCTGTAGCAGTGTGGCTTTCTTGCCTGTGTGTGTGAAATGCCTATACCATTTTGTGAGCCTGTGCCACCCTGTTAACTCCAGAGTAGTAGTGGCAGACACTGCAAGACTGCATAGCCTCTGTGGTTCATGAGCTATGTATATTGCACTATCTTACGTATAGCTAGCCAGGTAGGGCATCTACTATCAACAAGGGTGGTTCATGAGTGGGTGCGTGTGTACATATGTATATCCCCTTGCAGCAGTGTGACTGTCTTATGGCCTCAAACATACCTCTCTTCCCCTTACAGAAAGACATCCAGGGAAAGACATACAGAAAAGTGTAACAAAGCCCACATATTAGGGTCAATCTTTAAATATTGTTCTGACAAACATACACAGGAGATAGCATAACAGGTTGTGCATTTGCATGCATTTTCTGTAGGGTATGAAGTCTGACAGGCAAATATGTCAGTATTGTGTAACATCAGTCTTTAATGAATTCACACAACTTTTCCAGAAAACCACAATGTTATGCAAAATGCAACAAAAATATGTGGCAAACAGTAAGACATTCTGAAAACATCTGTATAGGTGGGGGTTATGGCCAATACCTGTCCCATCCTGCAGGTTGCAGTCCATGTTTAGCCAGGTGTGACCTGTGACAACAACACAAACAATACAGAGTTCCCCAGAGTGTAGGACAACAAACATCTGCTAAGGTTGTCTATTAACTGCATAAGGCAGTTACTTCACATCAGATGCAGCTTACTGGTATGAAAAGTAGCATAACCTATGGTGATGTGACACCAAGAAGCAGTCATATTAGCAAACAAAGGGAAGTCCTGTCTGGTGCACTTGCCATGGGTTATGGTATGTCCTACCAAGTGTCACAATACTACAAGATGTGTCCCACATTCCGCATTTGATAAGGTGGCAAACCTACCCTGTGTTGCCTATGTCTGTGCAATATGTAGACATGTGTATGCCCTGTTTGTAGCTTCCACCCACAATGACCCACAAGTATGAAGGCATGAATGCAAACTGCCATCTCCCACATATGAAGGTACCGCCTAAAGCTGTGGCAACTGTGAGTAGTGTGCTGTCTCCCATTGACCCACAAACTTATGTTAACACACTGCAATTGGGTCATACAGCAGGTATAGAATGATGGCCAGGTCCTGGCCTGCAGATGAATGCCAAAAACAGTACCATTGTACCATATGGTGAGGACATGGACCCACTATTTCCCACATCAACTGCAACCTCATAAATGCACAAACTGCGTTGACAGACCTGGCTACTCAGGTTGATAACGCTGTTACATTCACCCATGAAGTACTGGCAGTGATCAGAAAAGGCTTGGACGTGGTTCATCACATAGGTAAAGGGACTGCATCCAGACAAAAGATGGACATTACCTCTGTATAGTCCTCAGTTAGTATAACAAGACATTAGCAGCATGGCTGGTCTAGTATGTACCTATGCAGACAGTTGCACTAAATGGAAAGGCTATGTTAACATCCGCAAAGTTTTCCATGGCCTTCAACACATGTGCAATGCAGAAAGACTTAAATCAGTACTGCCCTACTCGGGATTGGACAGGTTGTCCACAGGTGAGCTGTGGCATGCCTAGATGACAATGTTGTGGTCAGCCCTTCAATAGCTTCCCCATATATGTCAGAATAACTTTATGTGCATTACCGGCATGACAGATTTGAATCACATATGACACAGCAAAATAACAGCTGGAGAGACATGTTTGTCTCCCACAGGATGCTCTGTGTTAGGAATGCACTCCTCAAAAATGTCAAACAGAGTACCATGCAGACCCTCATCAACTGCATCAAGGTTGGGTGGATGTCAAAAAAAAAAAATCTGTCCCAGGGGCCCAAAGTGTGTCAAGCAATGGCAGGGTCAACAGATGTTGATAGATGATTCTGTTGTGGATACAGTACTGGATAGGCTTGTAAGGGAACAGGGCCATTACTGTAGTAACCTTCTCTGTACCTATGAACCTGTGGTCTTACAGAACTCCCAGGTGACATATATCAAGAGTAGCATGCTGTGTCAAGGGGCATGCATACAAGCTATGCTGCCTGCCCCCACTGTCCCTCACACACTGTTCCATTGCATATACACCTAGGTAAACATGGGCACATACAGCTGTACCTTGTCAATGAAAAGGTCTCAGTTGCCACTCCGCCAAACTCAGCTCCCATAATAGCAGCAGCCCACCATGACTTAGACACACTGACACCTGGAACAGAAACAGAATGAGGTCTGTGAGACAACAATCAGACAGCAGTAAAGCATCATGGCACAAAGTTACATACACTTTGATGTGTACGCATGACAATTGCCAGCAGACAGCACCTTACAGGCCATGACACTACTACACTTACACATTGCCATTACCTGTACTATATTCACACCCTCTGCATCAGACATATATTAGCATTTCCCTGCATCGATGGTATGGATAACAGGGATGTGGCACAGGTATCATCACATGCACAGGGTGAGGAGTGGGGTTGGAAAAGGCCTAGGCTGTGCCATACAGTTGACATCATGTGTGTGTGTATCTGGAGGGGTGCTGGTGAACTGGGCCATGGAGAGGAGCTGTGTGTGTCTGTTGGTGACTTGCATGTGACAATCATGTGTGAGTGCATGCATGCACACAGTCAAGGTATGTGCTAGCTCCACAGGAGGGCATGTTGGACAGCCATGGACCTTACATGGAAGAATGTACAGTTCAACATCTTCAACCATAAACATGGGAACTGGTTTTGCCAGGAATGGCACTGCCAACACCATAGCCAAGGCCAAATGCAGTACTACTTCCTGATGGTGATCCGTGTCTGCTGGGTCTCTGCCCCTCACAGGACCACCCAGGACTGCACGCCCATGGCCTCCCATGTTGTGGTGTGGACAGCACCTTCCCGTTGGTACTGCTGGTGATACTGCCACTACAGGAGTGACTGTGTATGGCCACATGAGCTCTCAGCTGATGTTGTTGGTGACTTACATGCACATGACTGACAACCTACTCTCGCAACATGTTGAAGCACAGGCATTGCACCCCACCATCTATCCACTACATCAGCGAAATTATGTAAGGCATCACCAGTGCCATAAAGGGTGTCATGCATGCCAGGCAATGTGGCATCCATGACCATGAGCATCCATTCTGTTGTAACATTAACAATGTGCCTGTGCCTCCATGACAGACCAAAACATGGGTCAGGTGACACATGCTCTGACACCCCTGACAGCTGCTGGATGACCAGCATACCTCCTTTGAGCACCCCTGTCAATCTGCCTTTTTGGGGCCTTCGCCAGCTTTCTTTCTCTCTATGGCTAGTGTCTACAGTCATAGATGCTATAGTCCCCACACTCCTTTGACTGATGTCACTACCCTCTGACTGCCCAATAACGGTGGCTGCTGGGGACTGGGTATGTGTGGGCATACTGCCTGTGTGCAGGGACATTGGTGGTGGAATTGGGATGTCAACCAATGGGACAAATTCAGCACCCAACAACCCCACCTGTGCCTCACAATGGCCACCATCATCATCAGAGTTTGATGGCACACTGACATCAGGTTGTGAGAGGGACACACTTCAACAACCCCCAAGGTCACCTGTGAGGGTAAGACAACATGACTACATGAATACCTGGACTATAATGTTGTCTGATCCACACACACACACACACACACACACACACACACACACACACACACACACACACACACAGAGGTGAGGTGCCACAAAGGCATTATACACACCACACCTTCTGACTAATGCCATGTACAACACACAATCAGACCACAAAAGACACACTCTGGACAGGCCCTGAACAACATGCACTGCATCTATGTGCAGTTAATGTTGCTAGTACTATACACCTGTGAGATACATCAGAAGTCAGAGTATGGGATGGACCTTCACCTAACACACACAGTGCAACCGGTTACACAATAGTAATGCACCCTTGTATAGCAGACTGGCTACACCTATGCATAACTACGTGCTTATATGTTACAGCTCCTGCAGCTATGCTACTGTGATTGCCAATATGATGCACTGCAGTGAACCCCACCACAAGTGAAAATGCATGTATTGCAACATGGATAAGCTGAACTGTCATGTCCATGGTAAACTGGCAGCCTTTAACATGCCTAGGGTATAGGTGAGTCATTACATGACAGTTCCACACTCACTGGGTACAAGTTGATGTTCCCCAGCAACACCAGAGGTACCCATGGATTTGTGGAGGAGAGGTATTGTCAGCACACAAATATGTGGCATTGGTATAGGATGATATGTGCATTTATAAACATGTACAGTACAAGTTGTGATACTACCCAAACTGCTGACATTTACAATATGTGTGCACATGTGTGCATTATAAAATCCCACCCACAAATACAGATTGATCTCACATATTCATACATGTATGCAGAGGCTACCACTATGAATGCTACAGTATTTACATGATGACCACTGGAGGCTTATCTGGACACTCCTCAGCTGTGGAATCCGTGCCACCCACCTTCACGACATATGTACTGATTTTTTCCTGTGAGCTGGTGGCTGACTCCAGGTGTGCCAGGAACTCCTCTGTGGGTGACAGTGGCATTTGTGTAGCAGGCCCTCCCCCTGTGCCAGAATAGTCCATGGCCACAGCTGCAGCCCTTTGCTGTGCATGGTGTATGGGATCAGAAGCATGGTATTTGACCTGTACATAGTTCCTTTCCAGGTGTCACACATCATTCACTGTTGCTACCAGGTCTGTCCACAGTGTAGCATGCTGCTGCTGGTTGTGGCAAATCCTTAACAACAGCACCCGGTGATGGGGTATCAGGGCAACAAGAATTGCAGTGGTGTCTGCTTCTGAGGAGGGTGTGCGGAGATGTCTGTACATACCACCTGATAGACATGAACAGGGGAACAGATCACAGGACTGCATACATTGCTCACCATTATGTCCAGTCCCTGCACATCCACTTTTGCCAGCACTATCCCTCACTAGTCCCCACATCATAACCCTGCCAGCTATAAGCACAGTATAACTGTGAATATCAGCAATGTATTGGCAATGCAGCCTGCATTGCCCCCAATCCTCATATTCCATGCTATTTGCTGCATGTGCTATGAGGTGTTGCAATGCATGTACCTGTTGCAACTATTACTGCTTGTTCATAGCCTGTCTAAATGGTCTGCTGTGGTGTTAGTCTCCTACTGCATTAGTAATCATGTAGTCTGTAGGCCCACCCCCTCAGGTCTCCCTGGCCATCCTCCCAAAGATTCTGGAGTACATGGCTGACAATGTCCTACAGTTTCCCCATCCACTATGGTTGCTATGGGTGCCCTATCACTGTGTAGCACCTGCCTCATGTGCACGGATGGACAGCCATCTACAAACATCAGCAAGGAATACACTGCGTGATAAATGCAATGACAGTAGGAACCTTCAGTCCATGCTCTGTCCTTGTCAAGGCCGCATATCTGGACCCAAACAGGTTGTCAACACCATCAGTACACCTCACACACCACCCTCACCTACACAACACACACACACACACACACACACACACACACACACACACACACACACACACACACACACACACACACACACATATCTGCAGTGGTCCTCAACATCCACATTCACAGACAAGGTGGATCTCAGAGGCAGAGACACACATGAATGGCACAGCTGTACAGCACATACCACACATGGACACACACCTGTGTCCCATAGACACGCAGGTGTCAGCCTATGTCAAACATGTTACCCATAGGGGACTCTAGTAGAAACACATTGGTGTGCCTCTGACCTGGCTGTGTATGTGGGTGCTCACAGTTACTTGTGTGTCATGTGACAGACTCCACCATATTGCATGCACAGTGCTGTCTCTCACCAACAGGTACTGTCATGGGTCTGTCATAGTACATGCTGGTGTGCCTCACCTGACATTGTACATCACTAGGCTATATGCAGTGAGACATGAGATAGCACAATGATTATGTGTCCCAGACAGGTATGTCCATAGCCTTATGCTGTATTATGCTATCACCCACATGGATGCCACAATACAGTCAGGGAATGATTGCCATTCACATGTGCACATTTATCCTGTGATATTCTATGGGTTCTAGTACCTGTGAGTTTTGGATGATATGATAAACAGACCATGATCCCCTGTGAGAGATGGCCTCTGTCTGTCTTCACTGGTCTTCATGCATCTGGCATTGGTTCTTGCCAGCACCATAATGACTCCATTATCAAAAGTGGTGAAGTTATCACTACCAACATACAAGTGTCAGTACAGCACACAGTGAAGGCCATGCTGCTAAATGCTAGAGGTATACACATGACTTTGTCCTCACTGCACGCAGTCATGACCCTAGGAGCTGCAAACATCTATGCAGTCACACAGACCATGGTTCAAAGTTGCAGAGAGCAGCCCACCTACCTGGTCAACCATTCTATCATATATTCATATGCCAAAGTGTAGTCAGTAAGGCCATGGGACATGGGGTTTCTTTTTATATATGACACATATACACACCTCCATGCTGTACAGGCATTAAGATGCACAGGGCACACTGCAGGGATAGTTCACCATTGCCAGCACATACCTATTCAAATCACAGCCAAGACATGTGACCAGCAAGCCCATATGGCTTATATGGACCTCATCAACTGTTTTAAGGGTCAGGTCTGTACCCTGATCCTGGGTCAGTTGAATGATCATAACATACATTGTAAGATGTACCCATGCCAGCACACAAATGGCCAGAGAGCCATCAAAAGTGGACATTTAAATGCCTTGTTGCAGCCAGGGGCTACCCCCACATGAGGTGAAGTTGTATTTCAGTTGACATCACACAACATGGATTACCACTGCAGCATCCCTACAGCGTCATCCTCCATGGCAAATGAATCATCATGCAATCATGTTTGCAGTCACCATCTCCCACAATACCCATCTAGCTAGGGTCAGCCATACATTCACCTCCAACGTGGAATACATCCTCCTGCGGGGTATACACAGCCTCACAACCACTCATTAAGACTGGCACCAGTATCCACATCTACACACAAGTGCTATATGTGCATTGGTATAGATGCATGTAGTTAGGTAGACCCAGCAGGCCTACATCATCCTCTGCTAGGATATGTACACCTGTCTGACGGACATCTGCAATACATAATGTCCATAACATGGATGATATACTGATGTCAGATAAACAGTAGAGGCAGATGGCCAATTTGGAGCAATGTCTCCTTGGTGTGTACATCAGAATGGGATCATTTCTGCATACCTGCACAACAAACACAGAACTTATATTGTGTACTTCCAGTACAGACCATCATCTACCCTACTGCACATATGTCTGCAACAGGACAGGTGGCATCTGCAGCTGATCACTTGAGGTGCTCAAGGACACCAGCTATACCAGTGTTGTTGCTATAGCATACTGGATATCTGACAGAGTCGGTGTATGTCTCGTCCCCTGTCTTCACCATCAGTGCATCAGGATAGGCACAGTATCTCCCTCATCTCCTATATGTTGGGAACAGGTCACTAGTGCCATGTGACAGTCATGGTATACACGTGCCATGGGAGACTATAGCATCACAGGATGCATCCTACATGACCCCAAGAATAACCTTAAAGCACTATTTAAACCATATTCACAGGAGGAATGACTACTGCCTTTGTTCCAGCCATTTGATGGATGACAACTGTCACCCCATTAGACTAAGGTGGTGCATCTCCCACTCAGTCACATGATAGACCCAGCAGCCTAAATAGGCTGTTCTGCAAGGCCATAGCACAGTTGATAGTGAACCCCAGTGACAAGCACATTGGCAACCTGCACACAGTCCATCACACAGACTTAGGCTTTGTCAAGGAAGGGTTCATGTCTGTTATTCTCAGTTGACCTGTATGACACAGTCACCAAAGCCATGGACAGGAGGTGAAAGTGAAAACTGCCTACCTTGACTTGGACAAACTCTGTAACAGTATAACCCCCACAGCCATTATACACATAACAATCCCATGTATGCATCACACCATATGTTACCATAGGGTTCGCACACCAGTGTGCTGATACGACCCACCTATTCCACATAGAGGAATCCACCTCAAGGGGTTGACTCACGAGTATGTGTGTCATCTGTTCTTCCATGTTTGAGGCTCTGTTATGTGTGATGTACACTCCTGAGGTGCATGTAACAGTCATTAGTCTATGTCCGACCATGTCTGCAGATGACTGCATGCTGTGTGCCATCACTGGATGCCCTAGTGATGTCAACATCTGCCTAGGAGGGTCTCACACAGATACATGACTGTTGCCAGACACATGGCCTCAGGCAGCATAGCAGGACATGCAGTGTCAACCCCTTTGGGGAGAGTGACATTCACACATAGTATCACGGTACTAACAACATCCTGGGTATGCAATCAGTCATGAGGGAGCTGTGGACACAGGTCTTTGGCAACATGACATTTCAAGAAAATGGTTCTCCCATTTTAAGGTACACCTTGTACATGGCCCATGTCATCCATACGAGTATGTCATCAAGGGACATGGCATATAAACATCCCCATATTCCCCTAGTGAGGCACATTATTGTGTATAATACCCAGTACATCATTCACATCACACAGCACATGCAGCAGCTGAGGACATCACAGAGGTTCCCCACCAGGGGATACCAGAGCATCACACATCTACCATACACCAATAGGCTATAAGGGCAACCCTCTACCCAGTTTTATACATACTCCTCAGTGTGGTATGTCAAGCAGTCACAGACTGCACATTGCTGGGACTGATGCACGAGTGCAACTCATACTCCCCTTTATTAACACACACACACACACACACACACACACACACACACACACACACACACACACACACACACACACACACACCCTCAACTTGGGTTGTGACATGAATTGGGCATGTTGGCAGCTCAGATGTGTGTCCCACACATTCACCCTGTGGTGGAATGGGCACATTGTCCACATCAGGCAGGGTAGCTTTGCAGGTGTAACCTGGATAACTGGATGGTTAACTGCACATACACCCTTGGGATATCAACTGTGTCCCTGTTGGACTGGGGCATCAGGTGCTGCCTTGCATAGACATGGGCTAACATCTGACCTAGGCATATGGCTTCTTAGGGCCCATTGCTTAGTAACCTCATATGGTACCAGGAATACCAGATATGGCCTGACTGCTGTGAGAGACTGTGTTGTTATATGTCCACACTCATCACTGCCATCGACTGTTGGGTGTCCACTATGGGCAACATTACAGTACCATGTCATCCAGCCTACATCCAACAAATAGATGAGGGGTAGTACAAGTGCATGTGGAGATTCCAGCGACTGAGCTACAACATAACTGAGAGCAGTACATATGTGGTCTAGGGTATCTTTCTCATAGGTGTCAGTACCCAGATGTTTGTAGAATGTGTACACATGCCTGATAGATGTAGACCCCCTTCCAGACAACTGTGGATTTCTGGACATCAGTTGGGCAATATGCAATGGTTGTCCCAGAGTTTGGGGAATGTATGTGTGTCATGCCAGTCCTCTGGGAACACAGTATGGTACATTAACATCTGGTACTGTATTCATTCTCTTACATTGTATGCTCAATATGTACACACTGCTTCTCAGGCATAGGCAGTGTTCCCCCACTACTAGTGGCTATAACCTCCTGTTGTGCTGCAGGGGGTCACCAGGTATGCTAACCATAGGTGCCAGACAATGAGATACAGGTGTGGAGTACACAGGACTGGGCCATAGTACGTCAGGAACTGCCAAGGACACCTGGTTAATTTTTGAATTAAGGTTGTATGACATTCACAGACTGAGAGGGGCAAACTGACATTACATGATGTGATATGCTAGCTGTATCCACCATTACTTACTGTCAATATTGTATAACAGACAATCCAGTAGCAGTCATACATGAGCTGACCATTGCTGGTGTGAATCAGGGGCCAGAGCTATAATCTATGTCACTGCAGACAGAGCCATAACGGATGCTAGACAACAGACTAACAGCAACATGTTAGTTCAAGACATATATTTGCTAGCTAGTTTGTAAGCAGCAGGATCTGAATGCTACATATGGTGAGGTTGCTTCCTTGAGATCACGCAAGGGCAAACCTTTATTTAAAATGCTCATATGAGTCCAAGTTACCCCATGATAATTCAACTGGTCATGAAGTTAGATTTTTATTGACTTATGCCAATAATGTGCAGCAGGTCTGCAGCACGGTTAATAAATTTTGGCCCATATTACTCTCAGACGACAAAATAAAATCTATAGTGGGTGAAAAACCTAGTTATTTATTTAAGAACAAATTGTCTCTGAAGAGACAACTGTGTTATAGAGCTACAGTTAGACCAGCTTTGTCTTCTGAGCAGACAGGAACCTATCCTTGTAGGGGCTGTAAAGCCTGCTGCCACATTTCTACCAGGGTAGTTTTTCAGCATCCAGTATATGATGTTATATTTAAACCTGACTTTTATGCTGATTGTGAGTCCCATGGACTTATATACTTGGCCAGATGTAAATGTTGCACTTCATTTTACGAGGGGAAAACTGTTAGGATGCTTAAAGAACATATTCTACAGCATATGGGTGACATTAGACATAAAAACAAACTTAATGCCCTAGTCAAACATGTTTCTATTTTTACTGATCATAGTTTTGATTTTATTGTGTTGCAATTGCTATATTTTAACAAAAGTCATGATAATTTTAATAATAGACTTGAAACTGCAGAGACAAGGTGGATTATAAAGTTGTAGGCAGATAAACTGCCTGGCCTTAATGCCTCTGTTCCTTTAAAACCAATTCTTAAGAAAAGAAGTATACATCAATAATTGATTGCTGTATTCTATTGGCTAATTGAAGCACATGTTTTAGTATTTAATGGGTTCTGTTGTTTTATTCTGTGGATCTGATGAAGCACAACTTGTGTGAAAGCGCTTATCTTGTGTACTCTGTGTAGTAAAGTTTTTTCCTTTTACAGCTTTGGTGGATGCCTGGTTTGTTTGCAGCATTTATCGTATTTACTTCATACTGGGTAACCTTTGGCTTCCTTGGACACATTTCCTTTTTTCTGAACTTTCTAAGTTTATAAAACCAAGATTTAAAATGTGTCCCTATTTTTCGGCCATTGTTCCCCCATTTTTTGGGCTTTGTCCAGATTTCTTGCACTAAGAGTTGAGAGGTATGAGTGTGTTACACAGGATTGGCATGAACATGTGTGTTTGGATGACTTGACATGTGACACTGACCTATCTGTCATGCTTTTGTGAACCAATCTACACTGCCTTGCCATTACGTCAGCACACAGAATAGGTTTGATGACAACCATTCATTACATAGGTGACACAACTGTGGACATTCTACAACAGTCTGTGCAGTTGTCAACTGTACCCAATATGGTAGGCCTCCCCTCAATCCATCAACATGTCTTTGGTTGTGTAATGGTTCAGTGTCTGCATCACAGGCCCAAATATGCTCTTATTTATCACATTATATATAGACGTAGTGTCACTGGTACTCAAGATATCTTGATAACAACATCACTAATTCCCCAGAATTGCATTAGCTTACTGGCATATTGCAGTGAACTGTTGTTCAGAGGATTCTGGGGCCAATACTTGGCAGGGGTGTCTTTTTTTCCCTAATGTTATATGACTGTACTGCATAATATATTTAGACAACAACAGTAATTTCTCCAGAGCTCAGTTGGCCTAGTGGTATGTTGCTCTGTAGTGCAGAAGGTCATGGATTCGATACATGGCAGGGGTGTCTTTTTCCCTAATGTTACATGACCATACTACATAATATATTTAGAAAAAAAACAATACTTCCCCAGAGCTTGATGAGCCTAGTAGTGTGTTGCTTTGACTGTAGTGCAGAGGGTCATTGGTTCAAGACTTGGAAGGGCTAATTATTTTGTTGCTGGGCAGGACAGTGTCTGAATCAGATAGAGTGATTAAAGCAGTTTTAAGTAGTTTTAAGCAGATTTGCATGCTTTTATGTGACACAACACGATGGCAAGAGGCACTTAGGTCTGCTTAGTGCTGCTTATCCCTGCTTAAACCTGCAATATTTTCAAAAAAGAAAAGGAAAAAGGGTGATAGGAAAGTGGTGAAATGAGGGCAAGCAGGGGGGAAAACATTATGAAAGGCAGCTAGAGATGTGCAGAACGGGTGTTTAAAGGACCATAGCTCTCAATTTCTTGTGTAGCAATAGCTGTGGATGATGTGGACGATTTAGAATTTGAAGCCTCACACCCCACAGGGAGGGGTGTGGGTGACATAACTTTGTTGATTAATTCATGGGGAAATTGATTAATGGCAGTATACATGGTTGCGAAATGAAGAGCTATGTATGGGACAAAATTTTTTTTGGACAGTTGCCCTTTTTTTTTTTAAGGTAAGAGTGGGATGGTTGGGATGGGTTGTAGGTATGTTTGGGGAGGTAAGTTGGGTAGGAGAGGCTGCATTTGCAGACAGACAAGACAGCAGACAGGGGTGGTGTATGACACATGAGGGGGGTAAGCACCTTGGATGGGGTGGGTGGTTGGGAATCACAGGACCAAGTGCCCCCAGATGGAAACAGTGGGAATGAGGTCCCCACACATGGGCAGTCACCACTGCCCTTTCATGACCCCATAGGTGGCTGTGCTGGGGGCTAGGCACTGGGGCCAAGCTGTGCCTCTAGGTGTGCCAGTCTGTGCTATTTGGTGCAGGTAGTCATCCAAATCTCACTGGATGACACTGCGCACCATACCTCAAAGCTGGTGTTAGGTGACAGAGTCCTCTCCATGCCTGCACCCAGAATGGGGATGTGCCCTTTCTCCTGAGGCAGTTCCACCCAAATGGTATGCAGGACCAGTGGAGGAGACAGCTCAAGGTTGGATCCCACACATGCTGGGACTCGGTGCCACAGCCAGATGAGGCAGGACAGGTGGATCCAATGGGATTGGCCTACCTAAATGTGCTATGGTTTTGAGGTTTGTCAAAGTGTATTGGTTAGTCATGCACAACACATTTTAATGTTAGTTATAGCAGCATTCATGGATGTTCCAATTAACCCAGAACAACAGAATTGCATAGCATATGAAATACAGGCATAAATGGAATAACAGTCATTATCGTAACAGCATGCCAGTGGCAGTTATGGCAACAGACCAACAACAGTGACATTTCTGCAAGGTATGTTAGTATGCAACCATTGAAATATATGAACCATAATACAACACAAGGCCCAACATTAGGTTTTCAGAACAATATCGATGGAAATGAAACAATACCCGTAGTATAACAGTAATAATTTGTGGTACAGATAAGGGATGTAGGAGAAAAAAACATTCCATTAACAACTGTATATGCTATATTTTTCACAACAGTACTGCTCAATACTCTACGTCTGCCCTTAATTTACATCTACATGTGCCCTAAAGCTTCTGTTGCATGTACATACCTCTACAGCTGTCAACATAGAATGGTATTGGCCAGGCTGTAAGATCTATAGGTACATAACTACAGAGAACTAGTACATGTCAGGGTAACATATATGACTAGTAAGGTGTACCCTGCACTGATGTTGTGAGTGTGCTACTGGCATACCTCAAATGGAGTTATATCTGTGTCCAAGGTTAATGGCAGCAGTGATCACTAGCTGTGATAGCGTGACGTTTGAGAGACAAGCATCAGGCACAGTGCACGGTGTATATACCTGTCCTGCTGTCATTTGTAAGCATGGGTTTGGACTATCAGCCCACATTCATGGATGCATCTGACATACAGCCATACCAACAGTAGAACACTGAATTTGTCTAATTCAGTTGGAATACTACAGTACTGCCTGATATTTTATTTAATGGAGTGCTATCAACTTGCTGTTTACACACTAGTACATCTGGATACAGTTTATTAGTATACCTTTCATACAGCTACTACAAACATTTCTTAACCTGTAAGCCTCATGGAGAAAATATCTGTTAACACTGCATGACAGTTTCTACAAATAGTCAAGACTACTTGTCTGTTACTATAAATACATCTTAGTACCTGCCCCTGGATTCAAACACTGGTCTGTGTGTGCAAAACTTAACAACATATCTATTTGCTATCACACTGAGCTACTGGGCCATTTTTGTGTGCTGGTTGACTGATATGTGCCTAAAGCTCACTTGGTTACAAAGTCTGACCTGGTAATATAGGTAGAGTATCACAGACGACTGCAGTGACAGTTGAACAAATATGCATGAGATTCATGCATGACAGAGATAGTAGGGGAAGTTTGTATTAATAGTTGGAATGCAGGTGTACACATTTAACTCCTAAGGGATGGGAATATGTATGGTAAATTTTCAGTGTACAGCTATTACAGTCTCATACTTGCCTGCATCGGCATACCTACATTCAGGAATACGTATAGCTGAAATGCAAATGTTAACACAAGACAATCCTGAGGGAAACACACTATAATACATTTCACATTACTATTACAGTTCAGTTCCTAGTGCACAGCATATATCAAATTGCATTCTATCTTGTTGTACAGCTCCACATATACACTTTAGTATAACATTTTTTTATCAGCCAAACTCCACACACTTCATGGTGACATAGCCATATTTGCTATGGAGCACCAGTACAATTGGATTTCTTCAACAACAGACCAGAATAAGTACAACACTTGGGGGAAAGAACGTTATTGAGGGTGACATGATGCAGTGGTTTATTATATTCAAAATTCTGATTTCAGTTGTACTGGATATCATATAGATGATGAATGAATGTTATTTATTACCTTCACAGTTTCTGTCATGGTGTACTTTATTACAAGATCTTTAATATTAATACAGTATATACTTATGTCATTCCTACACACTATTACTACAGTATTACCATATTTTGCATCAATAGTAGCATGTTTGATGCTGTCATCTGTATTGCACAGTACCTAGCATTACTCAATTATATCAATGTGGGTCTAAGAACACATTTATTGCAATACACTCAGAACACACTATACTTACTAGCAGTAAACATTGTACTCTTACTTATTTATTGTACTATATATTGCAAGATAGATCTATACTCAGCACACTGTCAGTGCATCCTCACCAGGAGCCCTGCATGGGCCTTTATGTTGCAAGTCCTCTTATCTGCAGCTGTGGGGGGGGGCACACTATTATGCATACCTTTCTATCAGATATTCATACTACAATTTGATAAATCACCGGTTGCTATACTTACAAACTTCTGGGGCATTCTGACCCTGAGCAGCTTGGATACACTGGGCCAAGAGCACCCTGTTCCTCCACTTCAGGTCATACTAATGATGATGCATCTGCTCACCAGTGCGGGGGATTCCAGTGGCATTGGTGAGCTCATGTACCAGATGGTTTCAGGGCCCAGACTTGTATTCTGAACCCTGGTACTGGCCTGGCAGCAAACTGGTGTCATGGTCTTTCACTAGGAGTCCAACCATGACCCTGGACTCCAACATGCCCCAGCACTGCAC
>NC_056734.1:306282507-306360007 GCF_019279795.1 Protopterus annectens
AGAGTATATATGTTGCTAGATACACACGTATACCCTGTAACACACATAAGATTGCGGGCATGGTACAGGCATAATTACAGACACATCAGACAAACATACAACACACCAATGTATGCTAACCCAGATGAGCTTTACCTGTGTACCATACAGTACTGTGTGCCACTACTTACAAAACCTTATGCCTGAGGTATGTAATCTGTGCAGACTACAGGAAACACACAAGACAGTGTTTCCAAACAATGTGAACATACACCATACTGTGCTGTTTAGGTCTACAGCTTCAGGTAATATTACAGTTCATATGGGAGTTGGATTCACCAGCAGTACCACTCACTAAGCATACATGTATTGCTTTAGCCTACAATGGGACACTGCAGGCATCAACAAGGAACTATGTCACAATGTATGCCATACTACTATGTCTGCCTAGCAATAACATACACATCATTTGCTGGCCTCACAGCTAGGACACAAACTACCATGTCAGATACAAATTCACACTAAGCTATCACACCTTTACAGACCTTGCACACATTCAGTGTTACACTCATTCAACCTCACATAGCAGGTATTGCATTGAGTACATGTGTGTGTGCATTGTGTCATAGGTAGGTAATACACTATTGGCTCTAGGGCCTAGAGCAACCTAGCAATTTGCTACCCTGGCCTTTGACACACATGTTATTTGATTTCACTTGCCCCTGTCAACCAGAACCACAGAGGTGATTCCCGGGGTGTATTACCTATCTCCCAAACAATCATTAGGGGTATTTATGACAACTGCTAATGATGAGCCTTGTTTGCTATTGCTAGGTGGTTTATTCCAGAGTATGGCATATCTCTGAGATAAGAACCTATCCCTACAGCATGTGCTGTTTAGTGAGCTGACAAGGTTTAGGGCCCTAGAGCGTGTAGCCTGGAGGGATTGTGATATGTTGACATGGTGGTTGTCAAACAGCTATGGGTGTGACATACCTCTGTATGTCTGGCAGAGGTCACCTCTGTGTGGGCGGTATGCAACACAGTCTAACTGTGGTTTTGTGAGTCTGTCTGCACAGGGCATCTGTTTGAGGCCAGTATTACTCTTTGTGAGGTATGTCTGTGGCCTTTCCACTTGCTGTAGCTGTCATTTGAGGTACATACCACATGGGGCATTGTGATGAGAAGAGGGGAACACTGACCTATATTTCCCTAGATGACACACCGGTTGTGATGACATGTACCACATAGACAGATTACAAGACTAGTGTGGCACTGTGATTATCAAAGGGGAGGTTACTGTCCTCCTGTGTCCCATGTTCCCTTATCACACCTTCAGTGTTAGGTAGATTTCCACCTATGTGGTAGTTAATGGGTACACTGTTTTGGAAAGGAGGGATGGCACTGCAGTATCGAGACTGGTCTTCAGTCCATGCCTTGGTCACCACCCACCTGTTGTGGTACATATGACCCCATCTCTCTCTCTCTCTCTATATATATATATATATATATATATATATATATATATATATATGTATTGACATATATATACACATACATCTAAACATCCATTGCTGTACATATAGATGTACATATAGGCACATGTACAGTCCACCTTTCATGGTGGGGATATCAATTATGCGACAGTTGTGAGATATACAGTTATGTAATAATATTGCACAGTGTTGTGCAGACTGCATTTTGGTGTCCTCAGCCCATGTAGCTTTAGCAGGCCTCACTGGCTGTAACACAGCAGATCTGACAAATCAGTCCCACAGCGTTTAACCACCACATGACATATACCAGCACTGAATGCTGTTTTCTATGCCACACACTACAACCTACAAAGATATATGCACATAACAACCTTCAACAACATATGTATGTCCACCCTTCACTAACAGTTGCAGTATATCCTTTGCCCTATGCACATGTGCAGATACATATAGATATATACTGCTGCCACATATGGATGATTCACAGTGTGTAGAGTACTCTTCAAGAACATCTACTACATGCCAGCAAATACATATGAGTTAACCTTTGTATTTCTCTGCTCCGTCTGTTGTTACTGTTTTTTTTTTTGTTTCTGTTTCTGTCTCATTTGTCTGTGTCTCTGTCTCTCTCTCGCTCTTGCTCATGCTCTCTATCTCTGTTCCTGCAATGATATTATTGCATGTGTGGACAGCAGGTACAGCCTGCTTTTCTAGGTATCTGCACATGTGCATGTGACAGCCTCTGCACCAATTGGTGCCCACCATTAAGTAATTGCATGCAGCCTGCTGTGTGGTAATTGCAGTACTCACTGTGATTGCAGCCTACTGCTATAAAATGCTAGGTTAGGTAGGCGTAGCCCTTTCTGCTTTCCAAGGTGGGGCCCATGCTTGTTTGCTCTGGACACCGTTGTGTCAGTCAGAAGGTTGGTATATGTCTCATATCTGAAGCTAGGATTGTAGCCAGTGACATGTATCTTGTACTCAAACCTGAATGTTGCTGTTTCCAGTACACACTTCTCAGTGTAGACTTTTACTCACCCCTCCAAATGCTACAAACAGGATACATGGGAGTATGTACTTTCTTTTTGAATTAGACAATTAACTGCCATACAAATGTAGTTATTGCAATGCACTGTTTGTGAACTGTTATACTGTAATTATTAAGTTACTCACTTCTGAACAGTTTGTGGTTTGTTTGTGTTGACATTAGCACAGGCTGCTCAAGACAACTGGACATATTTCAGTACTGAGAATCCCTACCTACACCCTTGGTTTTGCCTGAATACGCAGGTATGTCATACTTTTGGGTAGGGGTGCAGAACTGCAAAGAGCATTATTTATTATCGTGTGATGTTTATCTTGCTGAACATACAGGGTTGCTATGAACCTGTTAGTCTATCAAGGCAAGTAGTCTGTCTGCGTAGCTCCCACCTGTGGACATATCCAGATGGTAGCCAGAGGTTAGCCTATTATTCTTTGTCTGTGCACCACACCAGTCTTTTCAGCACTTGAACAATGGCATTGTCACAGTTGGTTGCTAGCAGTACATGGCTACATCCTGTGATATTTCTGTGTTGTACTCCTACATAAGGGCATGCTTGTGGAACTCCTTCCAAAGCTATTTGCAGAGTGTGTAACAGCAGAAATGCTGATATGCCTGTGTGTTTCTGCCTTTGCCAGGCCTCAGATACTCTCAGGTATATATTTGAACAGCCTCAGGGAAAGGTACATATAAATGAGATACACCTGTAATATATTACAAACATATTTCAGTTGAGACTTTCTTGGGAATCAGAGCATATGTATTACTACATCTTTTCTGATGTGCAAGCAGTGTCTACTCTCACTTGTTGACATTATTCATTAAGTGTGATTCCCCATTTTTCTGCCTAATGTTAGTACTTTTCAGAGTGATTCAGAGGGGCACAGCTAACATTTGTTTACAAATCAGGGACATCCCTGTAAAGCAGTCACAGTTGGGAAGTCTGGCCTCTGCCCTATACAACTATGCCAGTGTTTATCCTGGTCCGATACTGTGTGGGGTTTGTAAGGTGCTACTGTAACATTATTCCCTGCTAGAATGGCTGGTTCTCTTTTCACAGTCATGTCATGCAATTTCACAACAATTGCTGGTAAAGATCCACAGAACAAGCTTGTGTTATGGCTTTCCTATTTTTCCTTTACATTCACTCAATGTAATGCATGATATATTTATTTCAGCACCAAGTTATTGTATATCTGCTGTGGCTTAGTGGTACATCATGCAGTGTAGTGTGTCCAAGGTCTGGGGTTTGAGACTGACAGAGGTGTTTTATTTTGCTGCTGAGCAGCACAAGGGCCTTGACCCTTGTGAGATACACCTGTAATATATTACAAACCAGAACCCTCAACCACTGAGCAGTGGATGAAAAGTAATCCCCTAGCACTCAATGCCTCCAAAACCAAGTTAATGCTATTTACCCCCTCTAAAGCTACCTCTTTCGATATAAACACATTCTCTATCACTAGTCAAAATAATTTACCTTTGGAACTGGTGTCAGAGACCAAGCTACTCGGGGTCCAAATTGATAGTCAGTTCAAATTCAACTCTCACCTACAGCTAAATATCAAAAAAACTCATCAAAATCTTGGTATGCTCTACCGACAAAATAAATACCTCACACCTGCTGCCAAAATCACACTCTCTACTTCATTTCTTATCCCCTCCCTTCTCTATGGAGCTTCACTCTTAACTAATCTACAGTCCTCTCTAAAAACACAACTTTCCTCTTGCTACAACAAAATAGCCAAGTTCGCTACCAACCACAAGTCCTCCACCCACCACTGCTCCTCTCTCCAGAAACTAAAATGGTTAGAGCTACCCAGCTATCTCACATACACTCAACTAACTCTTGCTCACAAGCTCATTTTCAACTCCTTTCTCTGTCCCTCCCTTTCATCAGCCTTTAAAATAGATCTTCCTGATAGAGTATTGAAGTCCAACAGTCAAAATCTATTAGAAGTCTTTAAACCTACTCGTCCTCCAGGGAAAAATTGTCTATCTTATGGCCTTGCTCACCTTTGGAACTCTCTACCACCATCCATCCGCACCACCTCTAACCATTTTATTTTTAAAAGATCTCTTCGTTCTCATCTAGTATCCAGATAGGAATGCTCTTGCTCCCATCCCACATAGGTAATCATTTGCAATTCCCATCTCCCCCCCCTTTGCCTTGTTTCCTCCTGCATTTCTCCTTATTATTTACCCATAACTAATGCATATTATCATTCCTCTGATTGGGAAAAATGCACTAGGCCACACCTCCTAAGGGTTTGCTTCCCAATATGTTATTATTTCTCAGTAGTGTCATACAGTGCTTCCTAATATGATACAAACTCTAAATATTTCATGCAATACTTTTCATGTAATATTCCTTTGTATGTACAATCAATTAATTTTATCAGTAGTCTGTATTATTCTTGTTTTTGCTGTACTACTTGAAATTGTTTTCTTGCGTCAAAACTTTTGTATTATGATATAAATTGTATAACTAGTATGAATTACTCTACTGTAACCTATTTAGTTGTGGAGCTTTTCTCATCAGGACTCCATTGAAAACGGGTTCACTTTGGCCCAATGGACTATCCTGGTAAACCAACTGCAAATAAATTAATAAAAAAAAAAAATAAAATAGAGTGGCTAAGGCACTTTTAAGCAGTTGTAAGCAGGATTGTGTGGGTTTGTGCGACAATTAGCAATGCTTAGCTTAGCGCACACATGCGCACACTCGCTTAAACCCGCTTACTACTACTACTTAAACGTGCTTACTCCCGCTAACCCCCATGCTAATTTCTTTGAAAGAAAAGAAAATGGGGAGATAGGAAAGTGGTGAAAAAGGGGGCACAAAGAGGGAAAGACAGTAGGAAAACAAGCTCGAAATGTGCAGGACGGGTGTAGGGAAGGTCCATAGCTGCCCATTTCTTTACCAGCAACAGCTGTGCATATTCAATACATTTGGAGTGACATTTGAAACCTTCCACCCCTGGGAGAGGGGTGAGGACAACAAAGTATGTTGTACTGCCAATTATAATTATCAGTTTACATGTCCAGCGGACATGTGTGCGAAATGGGCAGCTATGTATGGGGCATAATTTTTTTGTGGGTACAGATTGCCCATTTTTTTTTTCAGCTGAGAGTGGATCAACAGAGTGGAAAGTGAGGTAGAGGAAGTAGGTATGCTTGGGGAGGTAAACAGACAAGACAAACAAGACGCATACAGGGACGGTGTATGAAACATGGGGTGGGTGAACACAATTGACGGGGACGGATGTTTGAAAATCGCAAGCCCATGAGCCCACAGATGGTAACAGTGGAACTGTGATCCCCACCCATGGGCAGTCACCACTGCACCTTCACAGCCCCGAGGGTGGCTGTGCTGGGGGCTGCATAGGATGGGCAGGCTCACCCGTGAGATGCGCCACTCTCGCCTCAAGCTGGCGTAGGGGATCAGCGATTGAATGCTGGATCTCCCTATGCATCATAACTCGGACCCTTCGAAGGGTGACAGGTGGCCCTTCTCCACCCACGCTTGCACAGGGGGGACGGGCCCCATCCCCTGCAGCACTTCAACCCGAAGGTGGCACAGGACCAACAGAGGAGGGGAGCCCTGGGCTGGGCACTGGACCTGCTGGTGCCAGGTGCGCTCACCAGCTGAGGAGGGACAGGTGGGTTTGCTGGGACCGGCCTTCCCATGTGGTCTGTGATTAGGTATGTTTAATTACAACATAAACAACAGCATTCCAAATTAGTTGTAACAGCATGCAGTAATATTCCCACTAACCCAACACACCAAGGTTCCAACAGTTGAACAGCAAGCATAACACATGCATATATTGAACAACAGTGGACATTCCAACAGCATGCAGGGATGATTGGTAGCAGCAGGTCACCATGATTGTGGTGTTTGAACAGGGCACATGCATCAAAGTGAATGAAGATATTTATAGAATAATAGGACATATGTCCCAACAAATGTTTGAGATTACACATACCCATTGAGGTGTGGAATTGCATGGTTTATGCACATACAGTAGGGTGTATAAAGAAACCTCAATTAACATCTTATAAGTACTTTTAGTTTACACTACATTCCTAGTGACTTTAGGTGTATATCCCCTACATGTATTATTACAGTTGCCAACATGCATTAGGTTGTGTAATGGGCTTGGCTAGTTCATTATATACCTGACCTCTATCTGACATACTAACTGTCCAAGATACAGATGTTACTGCTACATATTTCTTGATTTTATTTATATTTCTTTATCTACATATCTGGATGTGTTCACATGACATTTTCAGTTCAATTTGTACAGAACCCTGCATTTCTTGCAGCACACTCACATTTCTGGGGAACAAATTAACAAGCTACTCGTGTGCCAGATTTACTTATGCATGCCAGCCAGTAATTGACTGTTGAGGACTGTATATATGCTTCACAGCTACTAGCACTTCCATCACCCACTTTAGATGGGACTGCCCAACTGTGGGTTGCCAGCACTTATTAAAACACTACTATTTGTATAATGCAAGGGTACAACAACATTTCCAAGTAAGTGACACAGACATACTCCAGGTTTTATACCTTTATTAATTACATTACACACTTTTCCACAGGCTCTCTCCTTTCTTTGATATTACAGTGCATATGGAAGACATATTCAAGACATATTATACCTTTATTAATAGGTTAGAACACTCTTTTTCAGGCTCACTCACTTATTTTATATGACAGTACTTGCAGAGATATTATTCCGGACATATTTTACCTTTCTTAATGGGTTACTACACTCTTTTTCTGGCTCTCTGGCTTATTTTATATAACAGTACATACAGAGGACTTATTCAAGGCATTTTATGGCTGTGTTATTGGACTACAACACTTTCTTTCAGGCTCTCTCACCTATTTTATATAACAATACATGCAGAATAGTCACTAACCTGCCTGGTGGCGCAGCCTTAGCAGCCTATCTGCATAGGCTTACTGATTTGCAGCATGGTCACCTGCAGCTGTCAAGTAAATGAAGGGATATTGAGACATACCTATTCATTATACCGAATCAATTATCATTTCTTACATACTGCATTCCATGGCTACTTACTCAGTTGTGGGGCATCTTGCACCCCACGGGCCTCCTGTATCCATTGGTTCAGTAGGTCCTGCTTCCATCTCTTCAGGTCTGCATGGTGGTGAAGGACCTGCTAACCAGTCCAAGGAATGCCTGTGACACTGGTGAGGTCATGAGTTAACCGGTTCCAAGCCTCTTCCTTGTACTCCATCCCTTGGAGCTGACCTTGCAGGAGTCTTGACTCATGATGGTGGACAAGGATCCAAACCATGTATTTCGACTCCTGGATACCCCAGTGTTGTGCTTGGAAGCGTGTACCCTCTCCAGCACCAGCCATTCTAACTGCAGATGGGAGCTACAATCAGTTATGGCCCCCCATCTATGGGGCTTAAATATGCCACATTTCCCGCATTTTTTTTTTGTGATTGGCCATTTTTGAAAATTCTTGGCTGACTGCAGACCTGCTTAGTAATGGTTATTCTCCCATTTATAAGTATATGTATGTTAACAGTGGCTGTTTTTCCTAAGCTGTCATAGCTTAGTGGTTCAGTACTTTGATTATGGTGCAGAGAGTCCTGGGTTTGAACCTTGTCATTCATTTTATTTTACTACTGTCCAGACAGGCTAGGGGGTGTGGCTGTGTTTAAGCAACTTTGCTCCACATTGCTCCACATTGCCCTACAGTGCCCTGGTTGGCACGACACACACCTCCGCACAAACTGATTGCGCCGGGCAAAGCACTATTTAGCTATGGGCAACTACATTGCTCTGGGTGAAGTGCTATTTAGCTATGGGCAACTACATTGCGCTGGGTAAAGTGCTATTTAGCTATGGGCAACTACATTGCACTGGGTAAAGTGCTGCTGAACTATGGGCAATTATATATCAGTATCCTTTATAAATATATATGTTCACTGATACATAGGCCATTTCACTGCTTTTTAGTAAAATTTTAATCATATATGTCAGGTATTATTTCATATACTAATTTAAAACATAAATAGGAAGGGGAGTGGTGGGACTCGAACTGTGAATGCCTCCTCTTTGTGTGAATGCTCTACCATTACGCTATTGCTATTTGGCATAATTTGCATAAACATTCCTTCTTATGCTCTTCCATGTCAGGATTGCTAACTGCAGCTAAGCAATGGGCACACCTGCGCACACACGCGCAAATACTGGCAGCTATTTCAGGAATTAAAAAAAAATAAAATTAATGTTTTACTTTTTATAACTGTGCTGTGTGTTTACAATGTCAGGGAGTGTGGTGTTGGGTACATGGACATTTGAGCGGACTCGCTCTTGTGTGTTTACATTTTGCATTTCGGACACTTGCAGGGGCGTGGACATTTAGACTGCTCGGCAGTCGGACACGCCCCCTGCTTTCCTGCATGGTCCTTGTTAGACTTGCTGTTGAGTCAGCATGCCCTGATGAATATTCATGGCATGCTGATGTCATACCATTCAACTGCAGCCTCCGAGTAAGACTTATTTAGTCTTACATGGAGGGTTCTTGAATCCGGGGGAACGTTTTAGTTACTATTCGAAAGCGTAGATGGGAGAGGTGCAGACCATCCCTGGCAAAGCAGCATGGTCTGTTGATCATCCTGGCAAATACTGCACCCCCTTAGAATGACACCAGAAACTAAGACAATTATCAAAGTCAGTCATCATTTGTTCGTATTGTGGCATCATCCTTGGAGAAGGTAAAATTCAGATCAATGCTAGACTCATACCAGTCTGAGGCACATATTCTAACAGCTCCATAATGTCTCTCTTCATATAGTCTAAGGAGGTGCGTCTAAGGCCATTTACTCCCACATGTACAATGACTGAGTCACACCAGTACTTGTGGTCCAATGACCTGAGTGCATGCATAATGTGGTGCATCTTAGCAGCCTCTGATAAGCAAATGACTGTGACTATCTCCTTACTCAGCCTGGGGAGACACATCAGTTTGTCTCACAATGGAGTTTCCAAGGACCAGAATATTGGACTGTGTGGTGGCTTGCCTTATGGGCTTGGTAGTAGAGGCTCCATGAGATATGGTTTGTGTGTGTTGATGTAGGTGTTGTTTTGAAAGAGTGCATTTGGGGCTGCGGATGGTATTTGTTATGTGTACTTTGTCTAGGAGGTCTTTGGAGTTTAGGAAGGTTGCATTTAAGTACCACAGCAAATGTGAGTCTATATGTCTGCTTTGAATTGTGTGTGATGGGTGCAGCATGCGTGCTACTGACAACCTTATACTGACAGTAGGAGTACTTTTATGTGAGAGCTTTGCCTCCAGTGACAATTTCTACTTTGCCACAGGATGCCCATGTCCACCAAGCTGGTGACAGAAATAGTTGGAAAGTTCATAGCCATGGCTACAGCCCCTTTTTTATTGATTCGACAGTTGGAGTGAGAATACAAAGCAATGTCGGGAGTATCTGGTTTGCAGCTCTGGGGACAGTGCTTGTCACTGCAAACTAGTTGTCCTGTGTGCTGCTAGGTATTGCTGAAATTTCAATCATGCTTTTACAAGAAAAATGTCACTCAAGTTGTCTGTATCTGTACAAGACACTGCCAAACACTTGACAGAAAACTAATACATAGACCCAGAAAATTTAAGGATGAAGTATTTAGGCAGATATTCTGAAGTTAGAAACATATCAAGCAGTACTTACTGGAAACAAAGAATTAGGGCCGGATTCACAAAGGCTTGCATGGAGTCTAAGAGTAGAGTAAGACTCCAGACAGCCAATATGCCTGCCGAGTGATCCAGGAATAGCCGGCAGGGGAATGCATGAGAGCCCCTAAAACTACCCTTGCACGGACAGTGTTATGTTATGCAAATTACCTCATTTGCTGCTGAAAGCTATGCAAATTAGATAAATTTGTGATACAGGAAACACTAACCTGTCCGAGTAAGAGTAGCGTTATTTGCAGAAATGTACTTCGTTGGTAATGGAGTACCATTCTGCAAATAGCAAAACAGAGCTATGACAGCTCCAAATAAAGGATGCATCCAGTTGAGGAAGCATGTCAATGGCCAAATATAAGGCCATTGGCATTTTTATCTGTTGCAAAATAATAAAAAATACATTTTTTCCCTGATCTCTGATGTTTAAGCATAGTGCAGTGCCGCACAAACTTGCAGCGCTCTAAAAACCAGCCAGAAAAATAAATAAAAGCCAAAAATAGGCATTGCATTAAAAATATTCATCTGCCATGCAGGTGAATGGCAGGCTGAAGACAACATGGCTACTGAGTAGTGGTTGCTAAGGGGGGAAGCTTAGTCTGAGAGATTTAACCAAGCATTACTATGCAATCCTATGCAAATGAGGATAAGGATAGTGAATCCCAATTTTCCCTACCATGTGAACCATGTTCCTAGAGTGTATGAGTAGGTTTAGGGGAGTAATAGAGTAGAAAATAGGTGACATCATGAGGGGGTATGTATCAAAGACTGTAAGCTTATTGGAGTAGAGATGCATGTGTTTGTTGTAAGTTACTCATGACTGGAAGAGACTTGTCTACAGTTGTCTTAACTGGAACCCAGAAACCGAAGGTGTACGCCGTGGATATCACTAAAGTTTCTTGCAAAGATGCTTACACTGTGTGCGCATGCGTGCATGCCTGTATACCCGTCTAAGCCTGTGTGCACCCGTGTAAGCCTGTGTAAGGCTGTCTAAGCCTGTGTGCACACATGTGCACCCGCCTAAGCCTGTGTAAGCCTGTGTAAGCCTGTGTGCATACGTGTGCACTCGTGTGCATGTGTTTGCTCTTGTTTGCACAGAGTTTCCCCTGTGGAAACAGAAAGGGAAAGGGAAAAGGAAGGAAAAGAAGTAGTAGGAATTTAACCAAGGAGAACTAGCAGACCTGCCAGGTGAAATCAATCAGAATCAGCCAATTACACAGGCAGTACACTATCCCAGCCCAGCCCAGCACTTAAAACTCTGCAAACAACATTCCCCCATGTCTTTCTCAGAAACACTGCAGCACTGAGGTCTACAAAGAGAAGTGAAAACTTCAAAAGCTTAACTGAGACAAAAAATGTTAGGGGCTGCCATTGCTATTATATGGCAACATGTGCAAGATACTGAGGGTGGTGCCATTGCGAATGCTGCTGAGCAACCCACAGTGAGGAGACGGAGAAGAGTTTACAGACCCAGGGTAACCTACCAGGGGCTATATGAGCTGGAGATAGTGGAGCGCTATAGAGTGGACAGAGATCTCCTGCAGCAAATTGTTGAGCTGTGCAGGCCATGCCTCACACACAAAACCAACAGAGGGGACCCCATCCCAGTGGAAAGAAAGGTATGTGTTGGCCTAAGAATACTAGCAACAGGTACCTTCCAGAGACCAACTGGTGATATGATGGGGATTTCACAGGCATCAGCATCCAGGGTACTGCACCAGTTCCTGAATGCCATGTCAGTACATGCAGGTGATAATGTATATTTCCCTAATTCCTGTGATGTATTGGCCAGCAATATGCATCTCTTCCAGAAATTAGCGGAATACCCTGAGGTGGTGGGTGGAATTGACTGCACACACATACACATCAAAGCACCAGCCGGTGAGCGGGGTAGGGCCTACATCAACTGCAAGGGCTTTCACTCCATCAACTGCCAGGTCATGTGCGATGCCCAGGGCATAATACTGAATGCGTGTGCTGGCTGCCCTGGAAGCTACCACGATTCCCATATCTGGCATCTGACGCAGCTGTACCAGACATTTGCCAATGGGGACATGCCTGACGGTCACCTAGTGGGGGATGCTGAATACGCACTGGAGCCGTGGCCGATGACACCCATCAGAAATGCACACACACCTGAACAAGAACTCCATAATGAGGCACACACACAAACATGGAATGTAATCGAGTGTGTGTTTGGGATGCTCAAGTCCCAGTTCCGGTGCCTGGACACATCTGGTGGAGCATTGCAGTACTCACCAACTACTTGTACCCAAATTGTCAGGGTATGTGCCATGCTTCACAATATGATCCTGCGAAAACAGCTGCAGCAGGAACAGCATGGGGTAGAGCCAAACAGCCCCCCACCATTGCCAAGGCCTGCACAGGCACAGCATCACTCAGAGGAAGAACAACCTGAGCTTGCCCCAGTAGGCAGAAGGAGGCATGCCCAGTATGCCTTGGCAAAGAGGCAATGCATAGCACATACACTGGCTCAGTAGGAGCCCTGGAAATGATACCTCTCTCTGACTTGCACATAAAATAAAAGGGATGCCTAACTTGACACTACCTGTTTCCAAACATGTATAAGGAGTGTAGTATGTGCATCCGACATAAGCAGCCCTGCAGCACCACCTGAGGCATTATTGCCATGTTTTAAGCAATATAAAGCAGTGCTAAGCAGCTTTTACCAATATTTAGTATATGTAAACAAAATTGCCAGTGCTAACTAGCGCAATGTCAGGCAATGTTGAGCAATGTTGGGCAAGGTCGGGCAAAGTTGAGCAAAGTCAGGTAAACATGCTCATATTAGCTTTACTGTCCCTTAAGCTGTCTGGTCTCCCCAGCATGAAAATAAAAAGCAGTGACAGGGCTCGAACCCAGAATACTGTGCATTATACTCACAGTACTGAACCCCTAAGCCATGATAGCATTTCAGTCACACAGACACAGCAGGAAAATTGTACAGTAATGCAAACACAAAGAAATGTTGTAACATGCCCCTAAAGAGGCATATGGGTAACCTCCTCCACAGGCCTATGCAGACAGAGAACATCAGGCCAGTCAGTGTGATGTGGGTTGTGTAGGCTATAAAGTTGCAGTCTAATATACTTGACACTTGATGCTAAGAAGTGTAGTACAGTAGTATGCCTCAAGCCAGTATGATAGGCAACAGTACAGACTGAAATGGTGTACCATATATAGCAGTGCAGGCATAGCAAATGTGTATAAGTGTCAGGTGAACCCCTCATCCTATGTACACCCACAGTAAGAATCAAGTGTGCCCTCGGGTATAAATGTACAAAGAATAGCTTTCCCCCCCTGTATATAAAAATGTTGATAAGTCTATGCAAAATGTCTCACAGAAGCCCTGCAGGCACAGCATGATCCCTGTTGATCTATGACATAAAGGTGAGGCCTGCTGTAAAAATACATCTTGATTTTCCATACACATATAGTATAAATGTCTATACTGGGCGTGCTCACACACTCCAACAAATGTAGTGGATTTCATTCAGCATCACACTGAAATGTCATACTGGGCATGCTCACACACATAAATAAATGAAGCAAATGTCAGGCAACAACATACTGAAAGGTCATACTGGGCATGTTCACACACTTATGCTAAATATGGAGGTGATATTAAGGGATCTATGGACAAATGTGGATAGACATCTCTACTTCCAGAAACACATTCACAAAGTTGTCAGAAAATCATGCTATGTGTTCACACAAACTGCCAAGGTCTGTGCATGTAGGTCAAAGGAGGTTCCCACTACTCATCAGTCATCAGATCCATCAGAGCATACCACAACACACTTGTGATGAATCTGACTAGGCACGTTCTGCAGCCAGAAAGACCACTAAAGTACCCTAACAAGAGGATTACTGGCCTCAAACAGTTGTCCCATGCAACAAGACTAAATGTAACTCAATCTGTACTCTGTTGCATACTGTCTACTCAGGAGATCTCTGCCCAACAGACAGGTCCATGTCATGGCCACACTCAGATCTGTTCTGAGTTACAGCTCAATGGCACTAAATATACAGACCCAACTGATATTGCCAACATCCTGGCAGATAGGATCAGTGTTAACTTTACCCCCTCTCATCCATGAAAGAGCACATCTCTATAATGGAAGACTGCAAAGTTGCTGTCATCATTGCTGCACAGGTAAAAAACACTCTCCAAAGCCAGTATCACAGCAGCCATGGGACCAGATAACTTCACAGGCTGTGTTCCACACAAACCACAGAATGAACAGGCACCACATTGACGTACCATGTGCAGTCATAGCCTCACCTCATGTTTTGTGCCTGCTGAATGGCGCACAGTGACGGTTATCTCACTACACAAGGGTGGAGACACTGCGGACCCCAGGAACTAGCACCCCATTAGCCTGATGAGCCCGCTCTTCAAGGCCATGGAATGTATCATCATACAACATATAAAAAATGACACTGGTAATCCACAAACCCTGGACCACAACCATGTTGGGTTTGTAAAATGCAGATCATGTCTCCTAAACCTGATAGATGACATTGAAGCAGTCACCAGAATGGTAGACAAGGCTAAGGTGGTTGGCACAGCCTATGTTGATCCTGCCACGGCTTACAACACCACCCCACACTCTGGAAATATAGATAAACCCACTAAACTAGGTATAAATTGCTATGTCACAAGATGGGTTGCCAACAGGCTTACTGACAGAACACACACTGTGAAAGTAGCAGACTCCAAGTATGACTTTGTACTAGTGACGAGTGCAGTACCACAAGGTCCAGTCCTGTGTCTTGTCCTGTTTAGTATCTACTTCCCTGAAGTAAACTTTAACATGGAAGGTCTGTGGCTACTAAAGTTTCCACAGGACTGCAAACTCGGAGCCATAATTGTAAACACTAAAGATGTGGACATCCTACAAAAGGGCCTCACTGAGACAGATGGCTGTTGTCAAAGCCATGGGCTCTAGCTCAATGGCAAAAGGTGCATTGTCATCCCCTTTGTTAAAAATTCTGTAGCCAAGAACTACAACATAGGCTGTAGTATACTTAACACTGAAAGTGTGACAAGAGACCTTGGATCACAGGTGGACAGTGGACACATCTGTGATAATCACATCCCCACAGTAGTCAAGAAACCCTGCTATGTGGCACACCTCATCACAAAATGTGTCTCATGCAGAATAGAAGAGGACATTGTCCCCCACTACTCATCACTCACTAGAACTATAATAGAGTACAACGCCACTTTTGCTATGTACCTCACAAGACAACTACAACAACTGGAAAGCCTGCAGCAATACCTCACAAAGAGCATTAGTGGCCTGAAATACATACCATACACACACCATCTGAAAATGCTCCATCTGTACTCCCTTGCATATTGCCTACTCAGATGTGTTCACTGCCTAACATACAAAGCTATGTCAAACGCAGAGCTGTTGGGCATTCTCTACGTAAAACACTCACAATCCCTCTGACCTTTGGACCCAAAACCACGAGTGAAATACAAAAGGAAGGGGTGTACCCATTTACCTTATGGATACCCACACCTTCAGGTTAGTGGCACAGCATGAGGCCTTGGAGACCATGCAAGTGCAACTAACATTGGGCAAAGCTGCTCATCAGATTGTAGCCTGCTACAGATCACCTACCTTGTCTCAGGAACCTCACTCAGCATTCCTGAGAACACTGGAAAATATAAAGGTCCTATCAAACACCATTATATGAGGTGATTACAACTACCCAAACATTGAGTGGGAGAATTACTGGTGTACAACGTCCTTTGCCCAATGTTTCCTAGATTTTAAAAACTCTTAACACCCTGGAACAGCTGGTCACCATGCCCACTAGAGGTGACACCATACTGGACATGATCATCACCAACATGGGGTACCAGTGTTCCACAACAGAGATAAAACCCTCGCTGGTAATATCAGATCATAAAGTAATTACACTGGACATCCACACACCCCCACCCAGTCAATGAAACCACAGTGAAGACATTTCCAAAAGCAAACTGCACACTTTCCAAGACAAAGTGGGAAATTCCAAAGCCCTCTTGCTATAGGATAATGGTATACAGTCTGCCGAATCATTTACAAGTGCATCCTATGAGCATCTACAGGGATGCATGGATCGAGACATCACAAATAAAACCAAGATGCACTCCTCCAAAAATAAGAAAACAATCTGGTGGTCATTGTCCATAAATAAGCTAGACAACAGAAGGAGGAAACTAACACCTGATAGAGCCAACTTCACTAAAGGAAAGGCATCACTGATCATTATTAGGAAGAAACAATGATCGCCCATAAAATAATCCAAGGACAGTTTCTAAAGACAAATTGCCAAGGAATGTAAGAATAACAACCACAAAACCTGTGGTAGCTATACCAGACATGTAGGTGTCAACTTCCAAATATGCTGTCAGCTACTGACAAATGGCAAGAAATACACTGAACAAACTTTCATTGCCCACATCCTAGGGGACAAGTTCAGTGTAAACTTCCCCCCATCACCCCCAACAGGGCCTGTGTCCATCACAGAAGGATGCAGAGCCCCAGACTTCATGGACATGCAGGTTAAAACAGCCCTCTCCAAAGCCAAGAACACAGCATCAATGGGACTGGATGGTGTCCCAGGATGCATCTTACACTACCCCCAAAAGGAACTACACCCTCACCTACATTCACTGCCCAGACTCAATCGTACCACAGGCTATGTACCCAAAGAATGGCATACACTAACAGTCATCCAGCTCCACAAAGGGTGTGCCACAACAGAACCTGGAAACCATTGCTCTATATGTCTACTCAGCCTGGTCTACAAAGCTATTGAGCAAATTGTCATGGAACCCATAAACAGAGGCATTGGGGACCTCCAGACACTGGACTCTACACAACCTCGCCTTGTTAAAGGCAGATCCTGCCTCCTAAACATAGTTGACTTATTTCAGTTACCAAGGACATAGATAGAGATGAAAGTAGTCCACACAGCCCACCTGGACCTCACTAAGGACTTTTTACACCATTCCCCACTCTGTCATCATGGACATGCTTACCAGCTTGAACATTAATAGCTATGTCACAGGATGGGTGACCAAGTGGCTCACAGATCAAGCACACATGTTCAGAGTTGTGGGTGCCATGTCCGACTCTAAGCCAGTCACAAATGGCATCCCACAGCTCTTGGTCCTGGGACCCCACCTGTTCAGTAGACACTGCTCAGAGGTACAGGAAGGCACGGGAGGAGTATGGCTGAACAGGTTTGCAGATGACTGCTAACTGTGGTCCATAATCGACTCTATAGCTGACACACACATCCTCCAGAAAAGGCTTACAGAGACAGATACCTGGTGTCAAAACAAAGCCCCAAGCAGAATGCCAAAGAATACATAGTCATCCCCTTTGGCTAAATCAAAGTGCAAACAAATTACCATATAGGCGGTACTCCAGTATGTACAGAGAAAGTCATGAAGGCCCTGGGAACACAGTTAGATAGTAAACTCTCATTTGGTGATCACATGGCCAAAGTGTTTAGACATTCCTTCTATGTAGCCCACCTAATGTCACCTATGTAACCCACTTTGTCTAGTCTGATGATGTCACCATCTTACAAATATACGTGTGGAAAATAGAGCACACAGTAATGTGTATAGTGCGTCATGTAAATGCATACACCTGTTGTGTCATAAACCCGTTAAGTAGGGGTTTGAATCCTGCACTTGACAAGTGTGTGTGATCTCCTTGGAAAAACGCAACCCTTTTGGAGATTAGTAAAACAACTTAAAAGTGGTATAGTAATCTTGGTCAAGTCTGATGATGTCACCATCCTACAAATATACCTGTGGAAATAAGAGCTCACATTAATGTGTTTAGCGTGTCATGTAAATGCATACTCCTGTAGTATCAGAAACCAATTAAGTAGGGGTTTGAATCCTGCACTTAACAAGCATTTGTGTGTGACCTCCTTGGAGAGGCGCAACCTTTTTGGAGAGTACTCAAACACCTCAAAAGTAATAAACTAATCTTTGTCAGGTCTGATGATGTCACCATCCTACAAATATACCTGTGGAAACAAAAGCTCCCAGTAATGTGTATAGCATGTTGTGTAAATGCGTACTCCTATAGTATCATAAACCAGTTAGGTAGGGGTTTGTGGCACGTCCTGTAAATGCATACTTCTATAGTTTCATAAACCAGTTCAGTAGGGGTTTGAATGCTGTACTTGACAAGTGTGTGTGTGAGATCTACTTGAAGAGAAGCAACCCTTTTGCAGAGTAGTAAAACACCTTAAAAGTGGTATAGAGAACTCATGGTAATGTGTATAGCGTGTCGTGTTAATGCATACTCATCTAGTATCATGAAGTAGTTAGGTAGGTGTTTGAAACTTGCACTTGGTGAGTGTGTGTGTGCGCGTGCTCTATGTGTGTGACACTGTTGGTCAATGTGTTGTGGGTTTTGCTTTTACTACTGTATGACATATCAGTATGACAACAGTATGTGCATTGCACATATGAGGTAGCTATGTGGCAAATACATATATGTACATGTGACCTCAATTATTGCATGTGTGGGAATCCTGCTTTCTCCAAGAACACATCTGTCATCTTTTCCAGAGTATGCTGCTGCTTTCCAGACCTTAGGTCACATCTGTATGCTTGTGACAAGGCCAGCCACTGCAGTGATCCCTGGCCTAGGTCATCTGTGTCACACACACTCATTATGGTTTCTATTGAATTGTGTGAATGAGGGTTTATGGCTGAGGTATATGTCAGACCTGTTCAAACACAGCAAAGTCTGTCAATGATGGATATTCATTATAGGTGTACAACAACCTTTGTGGATATGCATGCAGACCCCTTATTGCTTATGTGATCCACCGAGGGATTTAAAAATACCTTTGTACATGTGATTATCAAAGGAGAGATGACGTACCACTTGGTTGCATGTACACATCGGTATCTGTTCTTCATTTTGGTGACTACTACCTATGTGGTACTGTGGGGATACTATGTTCCGTAAAGGTGGATGGCTATGCTTTGGTTGGCTTACAGCTTTACACCATGGGTTTGACAACAGGGATCTATCTGTGTGATACCCTTGTGGAGGATGTGTGGGTCATCTGGAGAATGCATTATAGGCCACAGTGTGCATTACTAGACATTGACGGACATATCCCTACTGTGATTGCTTGTACCTAAGAGAGCTATATACCAAACAGGAGTGGTCTCAGTAATGGGTGCAGGTGAATACCACTGGTTACTGGCATAGTATAGTACCTGAAGGATTCAAATGTTACTGTGTGTCCTACATCTGTGTGTCAGTTGTCAAGACATCATCTAAAGATTGGTTTTGGTCAGGCTGTTGAAGTTATGTATACTACCAGAATACAAAACAATGACAGATAGTAACAGTATCACCCACAGCACAGTGTCAAACCATGTCATACACCCATGTGTACTCAAGTTCTAAAATGGGTGTAGTACAATGCATACTGGCCACCAATAGAAACAATGGGGCATTACTGTGTAACACAGGGCATGTCACCCTTTTCATGTGTCCACTATGCACGTACATGCAGACAGTGCACCTCCACCATGCTCACAAATGTACACCTGCAAATCTGTGCTACACACATCCCACATGTACTGTCCACTCTCTAACACATGCTGCCAATACTACACACATCAGCCAAGTGGCACGTGGGTGGACAATACACTATTGGAACTAACACTGGTGTAAACAATACTACATTGACAATCATAGCTTTAATGCATCATGCCTGCTCAGTTACACCTTCAAGGATATCATTACACTCTACTGCCGACAACATGCTAACATTGCTATACTGCTATAAAGTCACCCTGTGCATCAGCACCATGGTAGCCTGTTCCTGCATCAATGTTACAGATGACAAGAGGTGGCACAGGTTTCATCATATGCACACGGTGTGTTGTTGGTTTGCCAGAGGCCTACAGTGAGCCATACAATCAACATGTATGTATGTGTGTGTGAAAGCCAAGAGTACTACTATGGGCCAATGTTGATGTAATGTGTGCGGGTATGTGTTAGCCCTAGGTATCTTGTTTATGTGTGTGTGTCTGCATGCACACAGTTCCACCATGTGGCTGCCTTATCCGGGTATTTGTGAGACAGCCACAGACTGTACATGCCAGACTTTACAGATCATCGTCTCTGGCCATGGATATGGTACCTGTGCCTGGCAGGGGTGCTACTGACACTATCAGGTACTAAGCCAGACTGGTACTATCCCCAGAGGTAGATGGGTGTACACTGGACCCAAGTCCCTGCTAGGAATGTCCAGAGCCACATGTACGTGGTCTTCTAGGATGGTATATGGAGAGTCCACCCCCAACATTGCTGGGGCTGGTACTGGCACTACGGGAGCAGCTGTGACTTGAGGGACATCCACGGTGACTGTCAGCTGCTGGTGTTACTGGCATACATCCATGTCGATGACTCAACTGTCCAGCACTGTCCTGACACATGGCCATGACATTGCGGAGAACATCTAATGTCTCACCCCAACGTCTATCAGTGACCTAAGTGTAATTATGGATGGCACCTGCTAGGTCACGGATACTGTCAATTACGGCGGTGTTATGTGCCCTCTGTGTCCTTAGTCCCTGTCTTGTGTACCGTTCCATACGTGCCTGTGCCTCCATGACAGCCTGGAACATGCATGAGGTTGTAAGACCTGTGGCACGTCTGCCAGTGGTATGATGAGCAGCAGTGCTCTGACTAGAGCCCCTGGACATCTGCCTATGTGGTACCCTTCTAGACGTCTGGGTATGGCTGCTATGTTGGGATGCATGTGCCATAGATACCACACTGTCCTGGCCAATGCCAGCTGTATGCTGTCCCTCATCTAAGGGCATTGGTGATGGATGTATTGGCAGTATGACTGTGTGCATGGATGGGGTGGACACTTGTGTACTGTCGATGGTGGCCCAACGACAGACCCTGGCAAACATGCCTGTGCCTCAACACACCTATCATCATTATCACTATTTGGCTCAGTGACATCAGTTTCCGTGCTGCAGTGAACCAGCCCAAACTCAACACTTGTGAGAGGAAGACAGGAAACTCACTTTACGACCTGTACATGATGTCGGCACACATGCACACATGAACACATGCACACATGCACACATGAACACATGAAAACATGCACACATGAACACATGAACACATGCACACATGAACACATGAACACATGCACAGATGCACACATGAACACAAGCACACATGCACACATGCACACATGAACACATGCACACATGAACACATGCACGCATGCACTCATGCACACATGAACACATGAACACATGCACACATGCACACAAATACACTCCTCACAAAAACAAACACACACATGCACATACACACACCACCAGTAATCCAGAACATACTCAACAGCATGTAATGATGGGGTACAGTATCACAAGCCAAACATTTATATCACACGTGTCAGCATGCAAGATGTGTGTTGCTCAACAGCATGCAGTGTGAGTGTAGACAGCCCTTGCTAATGACAGTATACATGGCTTTGATGCATGTGTGTTTTTGTTTAGTGATTGGCCTCACCCTGGAATGCAATGTGTACATGGACACAAAATTGCTGTGCAAGTATTAAAAGCTCTGCAATGTCCTGTGCACCATCACTCACAGGTATACATACCATGGCTGGATGTGTATCTGTGTGTCACATAGATATCCATTTCTGATCAGAGCATCTCTGTCTTTAGCAGATAATTGTGGACACAGGTTTAGCACATGCATGCTATGTATACACACAGGATGAGTGGTGCATGTATACCTGATTAAATACCATTGCTCAACATAGCCATTGTACAGTGGTTATGGTGAGTGTAGGACATATTGTGGACATGCCAGTGCCAGCCATGACATGGCATGCTACAATACAACTGCAACATTAAACATCACACATACACAATGTGTGTCATGTGACCTATACACTCAATAACATTACAAGACATATGTGTGTCACTTTGTACAAATGGTGATTGCTATGCATATTGTGTATAGGTGCATATGTTTGCACACACACAACATTGAGGTGCATAGCAATTAATGATATGTGTAGTACTGTGGCCACACTAACTGGATGGGGTGTAGTACGATGAGCCATCATCATGCAGCATCATGTGGTCACTCAAGGCTACTAATGTGTGCCAGACCGGCACATAGCATGCTGTATCTGAACTGCAGTAACATGGTTACATTCACCATTTCACAGCCAGTTGTTACATGAGTTTGTAAGGTGCCCAATAGGGGGAATTGCCTAACATGAATGTGTTATGTGTTGAAGAGTGTCTCACAGCCACATGATAGGCCTCTACCCCTCAGGTATACTATGTGTGCTGTGTGGATGACATTTGGGATATTGGAGTGTGACCTTACAGTGGGTGTCTGAATACACCATGTGTAGCATGTTAACGTGTACTGTGTATGACACAGTTGTGTATGTTGTGTGCATGTGTATCGACTCTGCCTATCCAATGTCCACTACAGTGTTGCCACAATTGTGTGGGATGCTCTGTGTACTGCATGTGTTTGAGGCAGCTACTCACATTACTGAGATGTGCATAGTCTCACAGCAAACATGCACAGCATGCATTATGCGCAGGTGTGTGACGTGTACATGGCCTACAACTCACCTATGACATGCACATTTAATTAGCAATATTAAATGTAGAACACACTCACCAGCATGGGTCTGCTGCCTTGCTGTCACACCAGAGGGACCTACAAGGATATGAGACAGTTTGTCAGTGGCAACAACTGTGGCATTGCTACTGTGTGTTTGCAATCTTACAGTAGTACAATGGTTGACAGTCACAGGCCTGCAGATTATATCCCTAATTATTAGTATTGCACAACACTAGGGACCACATCTTCTAACTCCACAGTACACATCTCACATAAGCATGATCTACCAATAGAGGTAACAGTAGTGTACAGCTATGCCATGTTACCTGCACGCTCCGTGTCTGGGTGGCTCCGGCCACCATTATGAGACATGTTAGTTGTTGTTGTTGTTGGCCAGGAGCCACCTGGCTCAGGATCAGCTCCTCCGCTCTGGTAAGGGGGGATGAATGGCTACCCCACCACCTGTGGCAAGCTGTTGTCTATGGATATCAGACATACGCTGCCGGACATGTCTAATTAAATCACTGCAGTGATGGCGTACGTGCTCATATGTCCAGTTATGCATGCCTATGTCATTTACCCTACGGACAAGATCTTGCTACAGTGCAGTCCGCTCATGCTGGTCCTGGCTGGTTCTGGAGAACAGCAAGGCGTAGTGCTGAACCAAGGTGGCTGTAATCAGTTCCTTCTCTGCTGGGCTATACGAGGGATTACGATGGTGGGCCATGACCCTGGAAGACAATGAAACAATATGTGTGAGCAAGTCATGTGGCACACTTATTCTAAAATACAGATATCAATTAACTGCCATATATAGCAACCTATTGGCTGTCAGAGGATACACACTTTCAATACCACATATCAGTGCTCAACCCACAACTGCCTGACAGTGCCTGGCACACTCTATATATCAAACCATGTTTTGCACAGCAACAAAGATAAACCAGTATGTAAGACTATACAACAGTACATGGCACACTGTATGCGACACAATGCACCACCTAGCCACAGGGGGTATATATCAAGCTAATGTAATCCATTGCAATGATTGTAAAGTCCAGTTACAGTATTACCAGTACACCACACGAGTCATTGATGGCAATCCCCTGCCTAACATATGTGCACATTCATTAATATAGGTGGCATACTGCAGTACTAGACTATACATGTTGCTAGATATGCAGCTATATCATGTAACAAACATATGACCGAGGCCATGGTACAGGGATACCCACACACATCAGACATAAATACGTAGGGAAAACAGCTCGGGATGTGCAGGAAGGGTGTAGGGAAGGTCCATAGCTGCCCATTTCTTTAACAGCAACAGCTGTACATATACTAGTAATTTGGAGTGAAATTTGAAATCTTCCACCCCTGAGAGAGGGGAGAGGACAACAAAGTATGTTGTACTGCCAATTAAATTTCGGTTTATGTGTCCAGCGGACATGTGTGCAAGATGGGCAGCTATGTATGGGGCGTAATTGTTTTGTGGGAGCAGATTGCCCCTTTTTTTTTTCAGGTGAGAGTGAAATGTGGGGTAGGGGAAGTAGGTATATTTTGGGAGGTAGTTTGGGGAGGTAAACAGACAAGACAAACAAGACACATAGAGGGGCAGAATAAGACACATGTGGTGGGTGAACACCTTTGATGGGGAAGGATGTTTGGAATTCACAAGTCCATGAGCCCACAGATGGCAACAGTGGAACTGAGATCCCCATGCATGGGCAGTCACCACTGCACCTTCACAGCACAGAGGGTGGCTGTGCTTAGGGCTGTGTAGGAGGGGCAGGCTCACCCATGAGTCATGCCACTCTTGCCTCAAGCTGACGTAGAGGATCAGCGACTAAACACTCGATCTCCCTACGGACCACAGCCCGGACCATTCGGAGGGTGATAAGTGGCCCTCCTCCAGCCACGCTTGCACGGGGGGAATGAGCCCCATCCCCTGCAGTGCTTCCACCTGAAGGTGGTACAGGATCAATGGAGGAGGAGGACGCAGGCTGGGCACCGGACCTGCTGGTGCCAGCTGCCATCGCCAGCTGAGGTGGGGCAGGTGGGTCCGCTGGGATCGGCCTTCCCATACGTTTTATGTTTAGGAGGATTTAATGACAATATGGGTTAGTAATAGCCAACAGCATTCTAATTTAGTTGTAAGAGCATACAGTAGTATTCCCATTAACCCAACACACCAGAGTTCCAACAGTTGAACAGCAAGCATAACACATGCATATATAGAACAACAGTGGACATTCCAACAGCATGCAGGATTGATTGGTGACAACAGGCCATCAAGATTGTGCTATGTGAACAGGGCACATGCTTCAAAGTAAATGTAGATATTTATAAACCAATAGGACATGTGTCCCAACAAATGTTATGAAATTAGACATACCTATTGAGGTCTGGAATTGCATTCTTTATGCACATACAGTAGGGTGTAAATAGATACCTCCATTAACAACTTATATATATATATATATATATATATATATATATATATATATATACTAATAGTTTGCACTACATTCCTATTGACTGCAGTTATATATCCCCTACATGTATTACACTAGGCAATGTCTGTTAAATTGTGAAATGGATTTTCCTAGTTCTTGATATACCTGACCTGTATCTGACATACAAACTGTCCAGGATGCAGATGTTACTGCTACATATTTATATATTTCATTTATATTTATATATCTACATATCTGGATGTGTTCAGGTGACATTCTCAGGTATATTTTAACAGCCCCCTACATTTCTAGCAGCAAACTGACATTTCTGGAGAACACAATAACAAGCTACTCATGTGCCAGATTAACCTGTACATGCCGGACATGAACCGACAGTTGAGGACTGTATATATGCTTAACAGCTACTGGCACTCCCTTCATCCACTTTATATGGGCCTACCCATGTGTGGTTTGACTGCGCTTAATACAACAGTACTATTTCTATAATGCAAGGGTACAACAACATATCGAAGAAAGTGACACGGACACACTCCAGAAATTATACCTTTATTAATTACACTACACACTTTTCTAGTGGCTCTCTCATTTATTTGATATATCAGTGCATGCAGAGGACTTTTATTCAAGATGTATTATACCTTTATTAATGGGTTATAGGTTCAACACCTTTTCACGCTGTCTCACTTATTTTATATAACAGTACATGCAGAGAAGTTATTCAAGACTTATTATACCTTTATTAATGGGTTACAACACTCTTTTTCAGGTTCTCTCACTTCTTTTATATGACAAAACATGCAGAATAATTATTAACCTGCCTGGTGGTGCAGCCTTAGCAGCCTATCTGCATAGGCTTGCTGATTCGCAGCATGGACACCTGCAGCTGTGAAGTAAATGAAGGGATATTGAGACATACCTATCCATAATATAGACTACAATAGCAATTCTTACATGCTTCGTTCCATGGCTACCTACTCAGTAGTGGGGCATTTTCCATTTCATGGGCCTCCTGTATCCACTGGTTCAGTCGGTCCTCCTTGTGTCTCTTCAGGTCTGAGTAGTGGTATCTGACCTGCTCACCAGTATGAGGGATGCCTGTGGCACTGGTGAGATCATGTGCTAGACGGTTCCAGGCTTCTGCTTTGTACTCAGTGCCTTGAAACTGGCCGTGCAGGAGTCTTGCATCATGATGATGGACGAGGAGCCAAACCACTACTTTTGACTCCTCAATGCCCCACCATTGCGCTCGAAAATGAGAGCCCTCTCCAACACTGGCCATACTGTCTGCAGATGAGAGCTACAACCAGTTATGGCAATTATTCCTGCTTATGGAGCTTAAATATGCCTCATTTCCCGCACTTATTTGTGATTGGCCGGTTTTGGAAAATCTCAGCTAAAAGCAAACCTGCTTAGCAATGGGTAAACTTCCATTGATATATATGAGTGTGTTGGAAATACATCCATATGTAAAGGGGTCGTGGATTAGTGGTTTAGTGCTGTGATTATGGTGCACAGTATCCCGGGTTTGAGGCCTGTCATTGCTTTTTATTTTACTACTGGCCAGACTGGCTAGGAGGTGTGGCTATGTTTAGCCGACTTTGCTGAACTTTGCCCAACATTGTTCGACATTGCTCTACGTTGCCTGACATTGCGCTAGTCAGTGCGGTGCGCATCTCCATGCTAACATGCTTTGTTTGCGCTAGTTGGCACAATGCACAGCTCCGCACAAAGCCATTGTGCTAGTTAAAGCAGTGCTAAGCTATGAGCAATTATACTTAACTGTGCTTAATACTAGTAAACTTTGCTTAGCAGTGCTTCACATTGCTTAAGATACGTTACTTATGCATTTATCAGTATGCATAACCATTCCACCTTCTTAATATATATAAAATATCGTTCACTACTACATAGGCCATTTCAATGCATTTTACTAAAGTTTAAAAGGTAAATGTCAGGAATTGTTTTTATGCACAGATTTCCTACAGAAAATGGGAAGGGGAGTGGTGGGACTCGAACCGGGAATGCCTCCTCTTTGTCAGAAGGCTCTACCACTACACTATTGCTATTTGGCTTAATTTGCATATAAGTAGTTTATTATCCTCTTCGATGTCTACACTGCTAACTGTAGCTAAGCAATGGGCAAACCCGCATATACACGTGCAAATATGGGCAGCTATATCGGGAATAATAAAAAAAAAAGGAAAACGTTACATTTTAAACTTGTACAGGGATTTAGAATGTGGGGGAGTGTAGTGTTGGTTATGTAGACATTTCAGCGGACTCGCTCATTTCAGTTGACATTTGCAGTTCAGGCACTTGCAGGGGCATGGATATTTGGACTGCTCGGCAGTCTGCCATGCCCCCTGCTCTCATGCACGCTCCGTGTTAGCCTTCGAGTTGAGTCAGCGCGCCCTCATGAATATGTATGGCACGCTGATGTCATACTCTTAGGCTGCAGTTTCCGTGTAAGACTTACTTAGTCTTACACGAGGATTAGTGAATCCCGGGTTTAGTTTGTCAAGAATGATGCAAAGCAGGGGGTTGTTTGAATAGCTACTGCCTGGCTACTACTAGTGCTGGTCTCACCACAGCTTCACTCTCCTAGGATATAATTCTCCTTTGCTTCTTCTCTCACCAGAAACAAAACATTAGCACCAATCCCAAGATGAGAAGCAGACCACATCCGGTTTGCCAATCCACAGTCTTGTCCCAGATGATACAAGGATCTGTAGGCTTGTTGTAGCCTCTTCTCATATATGCCTTGAATAGCACCCAGACCAATCAAAAATGTTAAGCACAGATACTCGCTGCTCAACCAGAAGCAGTCCGGAATCAATACACTCTGCTCCTTCTCACCAGGAGTAGAATATAAGCACAAATTCCAAGCTGCCACCTATGAAGCACTTATTAGGCTTTCTGGTGATCAGCAGTCTCCAGAAAATAATGTTTCTATGCTCCTTCTCTTACCAGGAGAATAGAGAAACACTAATCCCAAGATGACTACTGAGAGGCAGAATATTGGCTCTCCAGTATTTAGTGGCCTTGCAATAGATGTTTAAAGGTAAAATGAAAAAAATGGGCTAATATCCTAAGCACTGCAGTGTACACTAAGCAGTTAGATATGAAGAAGGATATAACTTATGCTTTAGCTGTCTAAGTGGAGGGCCACTAATTTTAAAAGAGCAAGACAGTTTGAAAGGGAGTGGGCAGTTTTGTATTCTGGTTCAATGGAATACAGTGGGATGGCCAATAAATTTAAATAGTCGAAGAGTAGTGATTGTGTTTACAACAGCCAGTGAAAGAGGAGAGGGAAGGAGATATGTGATCAAATTAACATAAGGGGCAGGCAACTAGAAAGATAGTTGTGTTTAAGAATACAACAGCAATGCAGGGTGGAGGAGATTTAAACATTTCTGTGTGACTCACAAGAGACATAGTTGTGTTCTCTTTCCAAGTTTTGATATGCAATTAAAAGCACAATACATAAAGTAATACAAAATACAAGAAAGCAAGCACAAACTAACCTTTTCCTAACAGCAAATTGGAGCAGAGTCTGTATGAGGTATTCTAGTAATGTTTATAATAACGTCCCTAGCAATATGCTCTGAGTATTCTTTCTCATAGCTTTATTTTCCTTCCCACCATCTTCACAAGGTTTGTGCACTGTCAGAAGACCTCATTAACTAGGATTGAATGGGAGTATCTCTAGGAAACACAAGTATTAAACAGGTATGAGCTGAAGGGATAAAAGGTTTAATATCAAACTGCAAACAGTGAACACTTAATAATGAAGAAATATAAACTCTACGCATTCTTGATTATAGGAGAAAAATGTACATTAGTTGACCTTCAAGAATGTCTTGTGGAAATGTGACAACTTTTAAAGAGATGTTCTGTAAAACAGTGTTGTCCAAAGCAAAGGGTAAAAAGATCACACAGACAAGCCATTCAATAAACCCATGCAAGCTAGAGTTTTTAATGTGTGAACCACTAAACCTCCTATAATGGGGGCTCATGGGATATATTTTAATTCTTTATGGGTACATTTGGCCAATAATGCCAAATCCAATTAGCTGTGGACATACATGTTTCAGCCTTTTTAGTGACCGCATTAGCGCATCATGAATGGACTATTTTCCTTGTCCCTAGCATTTCTGATTTGTGCACAGCCTTGGATAATGCTGCAATATATCTGTGTGAAATAAGAAAAAGTATGCATGATGCTTTGTACAAACATATATCAGAAAATAGTGAAGAATATCTATAGTATTAATTATTACTATTGTTATTATTATTATTAAGAATGTGTAATAGAATTTTGTGTAGAAAATGGATTACATGGTGTGTTAGAATGAGATATTACTACTTTTTCCAATTGTATTTTATGTGACTGAAGCTTTTCTCCCTGATACTTGGGCTCTGTAGAAGAGTTTTCTCACCCTGTTCAGACTGTCACAGTCAGTAACTAGAAATATATAGATAAATAGATAGACCAATAGAGAGATAGACAGACAGACAGACATGTAGACAGTTAGACTTGACAGCTAGATAGATATATGGATGGAAGGACAGATAGATGGTCAAAAAGGTGGATGAATATATAGATAGATAGATAGATAGATAGATAGATAGATAGATAGACAGACAGACAGATAGATAAATGTGTTTTGTCTATGTGTTTAGCTTCAGTTTAAAAATAAAGCTGTTGACTTATTTCATTCCTCTCAAGCAATTTTCCACGTGCAGTCAAGATGAGCAGAGATAATTATATGAGGACTGGTTTATGCATATCTGACAACTCACCAGTGTTTAAATTTTACTTTTGTAAAGGAAATGCAAATATTGCACTAGAAGCAGGTGTACTCTGTGAAGTAGTGTAATTCGGGTTATTACTGCTTAGGACCATAACTACCAATCATTAGTGGACCGGAGTTCCGCTGTGGCGACCCCTAACTGGGAAAAGCTGAAAGACACAACAACAACAACAACTGCTTAGGACCATAATATAAACCAACTTCATATCTTAAAATACACATTGAAAATAAATTATTTAAGAAAAGGAAAAATAAACCTATAATAATTAATGTGTAGTTCAAATACTGCTGAATCAAGATATCTTAAGGTAGATGCTGTTAAATGTACAGAATATTTTTACCCTAGTTTTGACTCCCTGACAGCTGATCATCAGCTGCTCTCAGTGCCTTTCCTCATATGCTGGGTGGGGCTACCATATCCATTTGTCCTATCCCCAGACTTCCTCCAGGTTCAGTGAGACATCCTAGCAGTCATACTGCCGTTAAGGGAATGTTTTCTGCCTTATAGCATAACCTCTCTCCCAGCATGCACATAATCTTTATAAAGGGTGACATACAATGGACACTGCAGAATATTGTCTACTCTGGCATGAGTAACTCAGCCAATGCCCTGCCTCCTTTGTAGATAACACATACCTGAGAGTTCCCAGTATCCAGTACGAGTCAATGTTGGTGCTTTGCAAAAGTGTGGGCATCTCTGTTGTCCACTTTTCAGAGCTACTAATCTGAGATGCAGTCCATATTTTATCCCTCTGGGCCAAAGACCTGCGTTTAAATATGTATAATACTTAAATAAAATAAATGCCATATCTCAAACTACAAACTAAAAATGACAAAAAAAAAAAAAAAAAAAAAAAAAAAAAACACTGCAAAGCCTCAGAAAAATTGTGAAACAGAAAAATAACAAACAAAATCACAATGCTGGAAAAATGGACACCACTAAGAGACGAAAAAATAATTTAATCTTACAATTGTTAAGTGCTTTCAGCCTTACACAAAAGCCTTCATCAGATCTGATTCTGGTTCTGATGAAGGCTTTTGTGTAAGGTCGAAAGCACTTAACAATTACAACATTAAATTCTTTTTTCATCTCTTAGTGGTGTCCGTTTTTCCATCACGGTGAGTTTGTTTGTGACAAACTAAAAATATAAATTTTCCTACATTTAGTCAGTGGGATACAATGTGCACTTCATATGATGTAGTGCACACAGGAGTATGCAGTTAAATGTGAATAATTCTATTTTCAAATCATGTGTTAAGAAATACTACAAAATGACAGTCAGCTCTGCTAGGAATTGTTGTAGATCATTTCAGTGAAAAGAGATTTGCAGTTGTGAACCTCAAGGAAACTAGCATGCTGAAAGAAGTCTTCTCAAATGAACCTTACTTTTAATCTATTGGCATTCTTTGAGTGTTTGGAGAATATATATTTCCTTGTTTTTATGAATGTGAATATACCCTTGAAGGCATTATGCCTAGAAGTTAGTTATTTGTACATGTTTTTGACTTAAAATTTGAAGCTTAAATCCCAATTTGACTCCAGAAATTTGTACAGTAAACACCAATTTTAAATTTACAAAAAACTGTATTTTGCATGTAACAGAATCCATGAATTCCCAAGTCTGCTCCCCATTATTACTTAATATAAAAATGCTCTGAGGTGAATTCTCAGTGAATGAAAGGGACATTCACCCATTATAGCAGTCACAGTGTACTAAAGCAATTGGGTATACAAACAAAGAGAAATCCATAAACATACAATAGCAAATAATACTTCTCTTACATTTCTCAGTTTAGCAAAAGTGTCTGTTAATTCTCCGATTAAGGATATATTGAATTCTACTTCAAAAAGCCAAAAAGGAAAGTTAAGAAATAATCACAAGCACTAATTTGTCATCAAGAAGACTTGCTTTAGTCATTTTTACAAAGGTGTAGCAGGAAAGTGAAGAATCCTGATATGCCTGTAGCCATTAGAAAGTGGGCTATTTATCCCCTTTCTGATAAAAAATACTTGCCATTATATCTCATTTGTGATGTTCTTGATTGTAAACGCACAGAAGAGCCACAATGCTAAGTCCCAAGATAATTTTAAAGATTTTTATTACTATTTTACTTGAAACTATTTTTAAATAAAATATATGCATCTGAAAGAGGTGGACATCATTGTGATAATCCTCATACAGACCTCTTTCATGCACTATAACCCATTAAGTTGCAATGCATTTTAAGCCTGGATTGTGAAATCTGTGCAGTAACCTAAAAACACTTTCAAAGTTATGCAGCGTTACTATGTAACCCTTGTACTGAGAATTGTTGATTACAAAACATGTTTACAATTACACTTTGTGCCTGCAAAACCTAAGCACTAAACTGGTTGTTTAGATCACAACTGATGTCAATGCTTTCTGTGTTTCCCTCACTTTTGCTTGGGATACTAAGCATAGCAAAAATAGCATCTGTTCTCTGGATGTTTTTATCTACAAAAACACCTGATCAATGATAAATGAGGCAAATTATTTTAAATACACAGCCCTTCACATAGCATTGCAATATATATTTGAAAAGACATTATTAAAAGAACATCACCCATTGCTACAAATGTTTATTTATTTTAAAAGTAAACAAATAAATAAATAAAAATAGCACTTGCAATTACTTTTTTATTTAGCCTGGATTTTACAAGCTATGAAATAATGACAGCAGTCTATCTCCTTTCCTTACAATATTTGAAACACTATAGAGATTGACAATTCATATCAATTGCTTGGCATATTAAATTAATAACTTTACTCCTGTCATTAACTGTGAAAGTATTATTGTATTTTTAGAACCTCTCCAAGAAATGGAACATAGAATGGTGTCTAAATCCATCTTAAGCCATAACAATTGCTTAAAACATTTATAAAAACTCATGACTTGGGCAATGAAAAGTTCATTGAGGCTCTACTCCCTAAAAACTTTGAAACATAGATGTAGTCTTGAGCCAGAAAGACTAGTTAAAACATTAAAACTGTGACTTATCACATGATCTAAGATGTGAAAAATCACTACAGGTCTACATTCACCAACACAACATTTGCAAAAAGAGATGGATTCTCAAAGACTGCTTAAAACAATAGTTTGCTCCATGTTTTGAGCTGTGAAAGGATCACAGTTCTCTTGCATCCAATGACACTTGAAACACAAATGACTTTTAATGCAACAAACACTGCTTACCATTAAAACAGTGGCTTACTTCACGTTCTTAGCTGTACGTTTAATGACCTCCTCTTACTGAAAGCCTTTTCTGCGTTTTGTGCATCTACATGACAAATCATTTTGGTGGATACCCCCTCAGAGCAATCCCTCAAGAACATCTAGAGTAGCAGTAGCACTTCTGTTAATGACCATACAGTACTATCACTAATTCTTAATCTCACATTTCCTATGCATGTGCCAAGGAATGAGCATCTGTGCTGATTCAAGCTGTTTGCTCATACAGATGTTTTAGAAAACTTTGCTTTGAAGAACAAATTCACCTTAGATTTATTTTATTTATTTATTTCAAGTTTGTTTGCCAGGATGGTCCATTGGGCTGAAGGAGCCCATTTTCAATAGAGTCCTGGGGAGAAAAGCTCCATATATTTCATATATAAAATAACAGGTTGTTAAAGTACAAGAAGAGTACATGAAAGCAAAAGTATAGCTTAATACAATTTAGAAGATAAAAACAGAAATATAGTCTCTATCATTGCTAACATAGATGTTAAATCCATAAACAAAAATAAGTAGGTATTCACAAGTCAATTAAACTAAGGAGCTATTTACAATATGTATGTTCCCACAGGGAAATATGATCAGTGGGGGGGGTATGTAGGTTAAATGAAGTAAGGGAGAGATGAGTTAGGGGAAGTAGGGAATGGAGAGGAAAAAGGGGAGGTAGATATTTGAGTTAGGATAAAAGGAGAGATGGAGAAGGGGTAGGTTGTAAGGTAGCTGCTGGGGACATTCTGCAGGATGGGAACATGAACATTCCCAGAGAGATGTTAGGTGTGAGTGGAGCAGAATTTTAAAGGTGGAGGGGCTGCTGTTGAGGTGAATATGAGGTGGGAGGGAGTTCCAGAGATATGCTAAGGAAAAAGAAAATAAACGTTTGCCTGCTGGAAGGGCAGGTTTGTGAAGTTCAATCAGATTCTGAGTATTGGTTCTTAGGAGTCTGCTAGGTAGGTGCATTGCAAAGGTTGAGGCAAGGGAGGGGCAGAGAGAGGGACTTGAAGATGAGTTTTTGCGCATGAATTAGTTGAGTGTAGATAAGGTAGTTGGGCAGCTCTAGCCAATTTTGTTTGTGGAGGGCAATACAATGATGAGTGGAGAATCTGTGTCCAGTGGTGAATTTGGCAATTTTGTTGTAGTAGGAAGAGAGTTTTGTTTCAATAGAAGATTGTAGGTTGGTTAGGAGTGGGGCAGCATAAAGGAGAGAAGGGATGCGATATGTGGTAGAGAGAAGGAATCTAGTAGATGGAGTGAGGTAGCGAATGTGGTAGTAGAACATACCAAGTTTCTGGTGTGTTTTTTTTTAATATTTGTTTGGGTATATGGGTATCAAATTTGAGCTGATTGTCAATGAGAACTCATAACAGTTTTGCATTGGATACTATTTCAAGAGAAGTGTTAGTCTGACTGGTTATGGAAAATGAATTATGTTGATAGTTGTGGTTTTGGAAGGGATGAATATCATGAGTTTGGTTTTTGATGCATTACGTGTCAGGTGGTTATCTAGCATCCATTGTTCAGTGGATGAGAAGACATCTTAGGTTAATTTTATAAAGGTGGGAGTGGAGTTAGCAGAACAGATAATTGTTGAATCATCTGCATATTGGACAGTTTTTGCATTAGGGATAGCATGGTGGAAGTCATTTATGAAAATATTGAACAATAGGAGACCTAATATGGAACCCTGGGGTAAACCAGTGGGAGTGTTGAGTAATGGGGAAATGGCTTTCTTCCATTTGACTGCTTGTTGCCTTTTGGAAAGGTAACTGGTAAACCAGTTGATAGAAGGGGGTGATAGATTTAGATTAGAGAGTATGGTTAGGAGAAGGATGTGAGAGATGGTATTGAAAGCCTTAGACAGGTCTAGAAGGAGGGGGGATACAATACAGACGGATTCACTGGCTTTATTTACAGTTTCAAGGAAGGAGAGTAGGGTGGTAGTAGTGCTGTGATGAGGCCTAAATCCATGTTGTGTGGGAGTTAGTAGATGATTGTCGATGAGGTAGGGTAATAGTTATAGTTGGATACACTTTTCAGGTAGTTTGGAGATGGAAAATAAGATGGTGATAGGTCTAAAATTGGGGATGTTATTATTGTTTTCTCATTTGTAGAGGGGAATAATATAGGCTTTTTTCCAGAGTTGGGATACATAGCCTTCTTGGATTGACCGGTTTATAAGAATACAGATGGGGAAGGCAATGGCTTCTGCAGCTGTCTTTAAGAAGAAGGAATATTGTCAGGGGCATTGGAGCATGGTTTTAATTTTTGAAGGAGTTTTTTTATAGTTGATACTGGTATGGGTTTCAGAGAGAAGAGAGGAAGTTGGGAGGTGGAAGTGCCTGAGGGGGAGGAGATAGTGGAAGGTGTAGCTGAGTAAGTAGGGTTATTTGTGAAAGATGATGTCAATTTGGTTATGGAGTCGATGAAGAAGTTGTTAAATTGGGAGGCTAAGTCGATGTCGGAAGCATTGTGATCAGGGCAAGGATTTTGGGTTAAAGTGGGTGGAAATACTATCCCAGAATTTTCTAGGGTTAGTCTTATGGTTATTTTGGAGTGTGGTATAGTAGGATTTACGATTTGAAGTGATGAGCTTTTTAACTCTGTTGCAGAGTATTTTGTATTCATTTAGGGTGACTGGGGTTTTATTTTATGGTGGTGTTTTAAGACTTTATCACGGAGGCGCATGACAGCTAATGTGTCTTTAGTTAGCCAGGGGATGGTGTTGCTTTTAATTTTTTAGTTTTTAAGGGGGAAAAGGTGTCTAAAAGGTTTAGAAATTTTATATTAAAGTAGGTGACAGCTTCATCTAGGGGAAGAATTTTTAGAGGATTCCAGTTGAATTGTTTCAGTACATCAGAGAAGATGTTGGGGTTGAAGTGTTTTAAGGAGCATATAGAGATGGTGGTATGGGACAGTTATAGGAAGGGAGAGTGACGATGAGTGAAAATGGGAAAGCGATCACTAAGGGAGTCAGCGAGGGTACCACTACTGGAGATAAGATGTGGGTGGGATACCAGAATCCAGTCAAGGGTGCTTCCAGAGGAGTAGTCCTTTGATGATCTGGTTGTGAAGTTGATAAGCTGATGAAAGTTGTAGAGGTTTATGTTTAGGGAGTTAGTGAGGGATTGAATAGAGGACCAGGTGATATTCACGCCTCCAAAGATTATAGTCTCATTGGTTATGTTGGTGGAGAACCAAGAGAGAATATCCTCAAGGATAGGGGTAGTGTCACCAGGAGGGATATAGAGGGAGGCTATGCATATGGTTTTATGCCTGTTTAACTGGAGTAGGGCCAGAATTAATTTTGCATTGGCAAATTGGGGGATGGGCTTAGTATATGGAGTAACTGAAAGGGAGGAAGACTATAGGCGAGCAACAAAAAAAACAAACCAGCTCCAAGAATTCCTATGCCTTTAATGGACCAAATGAATGAAGCAACAATGAAGACATAAACAGCAGTTTAACAATGTAATAGCTCAATCACAGCATACACAGCAAATATAGGTGTTGTAACTTAGCGCTTTCACCCGTAAAAAAACACACAGGCATCATCAGAGTAACTGAACCTGCCTACGGTTCCACCCTTTCAAATCACCCACCCCCACATAAGAACCAATCACAACACAGACACTATTGTTAACCTAATAATACAATTAAATTATACATTCCAGTTAATATAGAAAAGAATGCGATACCAATTCTATTACATAATTAAATCTATACCAATATGTTGAATAAACTATGTTCTAGTATGTTCATATGCAAAATTTATAGATAAATAAATAGATAAATAGATAAATACTATAAATACTATAAATACTATAAATATAAAAATAAAAATGAAAAACAATGAATTATCTACTAAACTACTACTACAACTATAGTGTCTGTGTTGTGATTGGTTCTTATGTGGGGGCGGGTGATTTTAAAGGTTGGAACCGTAGGCAGGTTCAGTTACTCTGATGATGCCTGTGTGTTTTTTATGGGTGAAAGCGCTAAGTTACAACACCTATATTTGCTGTGTATGCTGTGATTGAGCTATTACATCACTGAACTGCTGTTTATGTCTTCATTGTTGCTTCGTTCATTTGGTCCATTAAAGGCATAGGAATTCTTGGAGCTGTTTTTTTTTTTTTTTACTATAGGAGAGCAACTCCACCACCTTTTTTGTGGGTTTTGTCTTTTCTAATGATACTGCAGTTGTGGGGAGTTATTTCAGAATTTTTAGGGAGGGTTTTAACCATGTTTCGGAGATTGACAATATGTCAGGTTGGTTATGGAGAAGCCAGGCATGAAGGTTGGGGATTTTGGTACATATACTTTGAGCTTTCAGTGCTGAGAAGGAGAGGGTTTTTCCTGATGGAGGGGGGGGTTAGAGGGGAGGGTTGAAGTGTGAATGGGATAGGGACCAGGGTTGCTGTGTATATCACCAGAGAGAAGGGTGGCGATAAGTTGGTGAATATGGCAATAGAGGCATTTAGACTGTTTAGTGTCTAGTTTGAGGGTTACATATTTTATACGTGTAGTGCTAATTAGGGTTGGAGTGGTGTACTTGTACGTGGGAATGAGTTTATAGGGGAAGAGTAGGGAGTAGTTGAAGAAGTATAGATAAGGGCTTATGAAGGTCGAAGAGTATATGTGTTGCCTAGGGATTGAACTAGTTGTATGAAAAAGGGGGGAGTGAATAGTAATAAGCAGTCTGGTGAGGTAGGTTAGACAGGATAAACTAAGAAGTAGTAGTATGTGGGTAACAAGTGAGGCTGGTTTTGTAAGCATGGTGGTAGTTTAGGATTTTGAGTGGGGGAGAGTATAGATATGAGTGGAGTCTGGGATGGCTGTTAATGAGTTTGGCTAGATGTTATGAGGTGATCGGGGTGGTGCTAGGGAGTAAGGGGTGGGGAAAGTTGTAGTTTATTGGATTAGGTGGAGGGGTGTGGCTGTTAGGGTATAAATGTAGATGTAGTTGGGGCAGGTGGCATTTGGAGGCAGGGTAGGGGAGTAGAGTGATCCCACAGGGTGAACGGAGTGGGAAGAGCCAAGAAGAAGGAAGAAGACTTGGGCTATGATAAACAGTTAGTGAGGGCAGGAGTAGAAAATCAAAAATAAGGAGGCACAGGGGATAGGAACAGGGCACTGTGTATGTGAGTAGGAAGAAATAGAGAATTCACAGGGTATAGAGGTAGAATAGGGCAGTTGAAGGTTAACTGAAAAGTTCTATGCCTAATAATGAGATAGGTGAAGTTTGTTAGTAGGTGGATGCTGCCACCTGTTGACCTAACTGATTAATTATATGGTTTTGGCACAGCACTCAGAGGGGTAGGATGGGATGGAGCATGGGGAGGTAAAGAGAGCCTAGGTTCGTATTGGGCTGCTGACTAGTGCACGCTGGGTCAAAAACAACAATTAAGTAGCATAAGATAATTGCACAAAATGGTATTCACTCTTTTGTCATGTAGACCATGTAGAAGCTATGGTCTCATGAAGATTTACTGTCTGCAGCACAGATTCCCTGTGGAACAGTTCACCTCTTGTTATGTTATATGTAGCTATGAATATTAAGTTCATCACACTTCATTAACAAACTGTGCTTGCAAGGTCCAATATTTTACCACTTAATAGATCTGCTTATCTGCTGTTGTTTGTCTGTCATATTTCTGGTCTAATACCTCTTCATTAATGCTACTGCATAACTCTAAACCAGGGCTACATGGTGGTATGTCCTTAAGGTTCATTCCAAGAGCTTTAAAGTTGTTAAACAGGGTTTGTTATGTGGTTGGTAGGTCACATTTATATGAAATCTCCTATCTTCTGGCTGTGCTGTGTGAAGTATATGCTCCTTCCTAATAATAGTTGTCCTGCTACTTGTATTTATTTTCCAGTAGTGTAGATTTACATGGCTGTTGCTTTGCATTAGGAGGGATAAAATGCTGATGTTTTAAGTTAATGACAAAATAGTTCTGCATGTATCATCTGTATTTTACGAGCTGTAATGTATACGACTTTTATGTGTGTGTTTTCATATTTGTATCACTGCAAGTATAAGAAGTTTTCAGGATGTGACTATTCAGTACTCACTCCCATAAAGTAAATTAAACAGGAAGCATCTAAATCATCTGTGTTGGATATTTCTCTTTAGATGATAAAATCCTGGAAGCTTAACTCCCCCTACAAACAATGTTCGAAACACGTATGAATTCTGAGAATTCAACGACTGAATAAAACAAAGGTCCATAATGAAAGGATCACTGCAGACCAGCCTCACCCTCCCAAATGAAAATAACAGGTTATTTCTTATTCTGAGCTGCAAAAGCATTAGTGCATGCCCTCTCACTAACAATAGTCGAAACATTAGAACAAGAACATGTATTAGGTTGACCTTGACCTTGCCTCCCTGTTCCCCTCTCCTCTTACAAGTTTAATACTGTTTTGAAATGAGCACAAGGCTATACGTTATTTCAGAATACCTGTGGTTTTATTGAAAATATCCTTTATCCCAGTTCTAGCAAGTCAATCTAACTAATTCTCAAAATAAGTAAACACCTGCAACAATATGATAAGCACTTTTCATTAATTTTATCTCTATTTCTCAAACAACAAAGACTTGCTTTAATGATAGTTCAGCAGCTTACTTCCTTTACTGAGATATGAAAAGATCACTGCAGCCTTGTTTCCTCCCCCAACCAAAACAGTTGAAGCACACTTAAATTCTCAAGTCACAAACCTGATTAAAACAGTAGCTTACCTAATGTTCTGAGCTTTAAGTTGGATGGGATTCTCTTGTTAGTGGTCTTTCCTGGCTTCTGAATGACTGTGTAGCTACCTCTCAGAAGTTTGTTGCATGGTACTTCCTCAAAGCAACCTCACAAAAACATTTAGATTCCACATATGCTTTAATTCCCATTGTTATGTCCTACTGTTACCGCAAATTACTGGAAATTTGAGGGAGGGAGGGAGGGAGGGAGGGACTGAGGCAGATTAATTTCTATCCCTTCCTTACTGTGCTCCTTCTCACATCTTTCCATCATCTGAAATACTTGGCCTGCATCTGACTCATTCTGCCTGGAAATATAGATGGTAAATAAATAATCATCTCCTGCATTTCAGCAAAACTTCTCTACCATATCATATGGGAGGGTAATTTGCAGATTAATTTCCTGCCTTTAACTCCTTCTCTGCTATTCCTTGCTACCTTCATCTGCATGTTGTACCTTGCTGTCTATCACTCTGCCCATTTGTCACATTTGGATGTTCTCCTACTCCTCATCACTCACTTTATCTTTCCTCTTCCTCCAACACGATGTAAACATACCGACAATAAAATATATCACCTGTCTCATAGTTTTATTGCACATCTTAAGAAAATAAATTATTTGTCTCAATCAAAACCTATTGATTTCCCTGTCTCATCTCTACGTTCACATCACCAAAGCATGCACAGTCACAAAACGTTTTCTTTAATTATAATTTCCCCATCATATGGCCAAATTCATAAATATTCCTGTGAGATGTATACATAGTGTACACCCCACAGTAACTATTTTCAGTTCAGAGATAGACCTATTATGGTTCTCCAACACCAAGGTGCTGCACTGTGATTATCTGTTCAACTGGCTTAATACAAATGCTAATCAGACATTCTGGAGGAACAGACTTTGCTAATTAGCCATGTGCCCCCTCCCCCTCCACATTGATGCCTGAAGTAAGGCATTTACATAGTGAAGAGATCCAGAGCATCTCTTAGCTGTATAATTTATACTTTCCATGAAGTGTGTTAGAGGTAAGTGCCATAGAGATTTGTTCAAAGGTAGTGTTGGCAGTTGTGTGCCTGGATATGTGTTTGGCTACATGTGGGAGTCTATGGGGGAGTGTGTATCTGCCTGGGACATCACAGTCGGGGGGTAGGATACATTTGTGTTTGTCCATATGCACATCTGTGTGTGTGTGTGTGTGTGTGTGTGTGTGTGTGTGTGTGTGTGTGTGTGTGTGTGTGTGTGTGTGTGTGTGTGTGTGTGTGTGTCTGTCAGTGCCAGGGGGAGAACTGTGTATGCGTGCATGTGTGCAGTATGTGTCGTGTGTGTGTGTGTGTGTGTGTGTGTGTGTGTGTGTGTGTGTGTGTGTGTGTGTGTGTGTGTGTGTGTGTGTGTGTGTGTGTGTGTGTATGTGTGTGTGTGTATGGTGTGTGCATGGTGTGTGTGTGTTTGTGTATGTATGTGTGTGTGTTTGTGTGAGTGTTTTGGACGGAGAAGCTGTTATACTTCCACACACTCCTAGACTATCAATCCTGCAACATGGGGGGGGAGGGCATTAGACACCAGGGATAACTTTTTACAGTGTGCTTACAGGCATGTACAAAAGGGGATGACTTTGCAGCATGAAAATTGAAGTGCATGAGAAATACCATGGATGTTGTATAGAGAGAGCTCTAAAGGCTTTAAAACATTCAAACCCTGGAGAAGTGCAGTTTGTATGGAGGATATTATTATTCTGCACCACCACTAAACATAAAGAATACTGTAAAATATTACCTAATTCTTTAAAAAATGTAAAGTAAATTGGTAATTTCACCCTCTACACCCCTGACACAAAAAGCAGAAGCATTAACTCCCTATGCTAACTCATCAGTTAGTATAATTGGTTTTATTTTCCATGGTAAGAAGCATGAGACTCTAATCTCTGATATGATTCAATGACTGCAATGGTTTGTTAATTACAAGGGACAGGACACCTATAAAACACAACAGCAGGAGCATCCTGTGCACTCATGGACAGTTTTGAGGAATGGGTACTTGTCTTTGTGGGGGAGTCTTCAGGACAAGTAAGGAGGAATACTGCACAACACTGGGATAAAATTTAAAATATGAGTCAGAGTCACTGAAAAAGTCACTAGGACAACAGCATCGCATAGCACTTTACAAACATTAAGGAGAAATTCTATTGTCGTTCTCTGTAATGTTTAGAAAGTGCATTATGATGCTAAATCTGTTGCTCTATTGTCTCTTTCATTGTCTCTGAGCCATTTTTTTTTAAATTTAATGTTAGACCTGGCATTGTCCTAATGCCACAGTAGGGTTCTTTTTGAGTCACTGGAATAACATAAGCTAGCAATAAATGAAATGTGAATAAAAGTAGATAGCTAATTGCTGTCCATTTCTAGCATTTACAACACATGCAGAAAGGATCATACAGACACACCTGATGTGAAAATAGGAACCCAAAGGAAAGTGTATTACATTTTGAGCTACTAAACTGCGAATGCTCACATAATTTTTCCATTATGCCTCTCAGAGAAACAGCACAGAGAGAGACAAAAACTATACAAAACCAATGGAACAAAATGAGCCATCTAGTACTCTATTTTTAATTTGCAGAATTAATACAATCCCCATAATTTAGATGTGGATATTTCATGGTAGCACCATACCTCTCTACTTATTTGATCAATAATTCTAGACAAAGCCAAAACTAAGAGTGTGTGGGGTGGGGGTGGGGTGTGGCACAACAAGGAACAGTTTTTTTTTTTAATATTACTGTCCTCCCCGCAGTCGAGTGGCGTTCGAAAGACATGCGTGAATGGGTGTGCCTTTGTTGAAGGCTGAGAGTCGGGCTGGCACCTCAAAAGTCTACTGCCAATCATTAGCGGACCGGAGTTCTGCTGTGGAGACCCCTGACTGGGAAAAGCCAAAAGAAGAACAATTCTAATCCATTTGAAAGTTAATCCGACAGGTTTTCATTTTTTTTAACAATAAGAATTGAAAAACTTTAATTATTGTCATTATTGATTGACTGTAATGATTAGTGATTTACCAGCAAAACAAAATGTTACCAGGGACAGAACAAGTATTTGTAACAACATCAGGGACTTTCTGCAAAAATAAGGACTGGTGGAGGTTTGGGTAGCATTCAAAAGGGAATGACTGGTCACAATAACCTATTCCAGGATTAGAAAACTATTTAGGATATATGCTACTTTACATGATGCAGTTATGATGCTTTGAATTTTACTATACCTGTCTATGGATAAGTTTTAGCCGGAGATTTTAAGACTTTGGAATTTTTATGACTAAGATAATTACAACTATATATCCCAAAACTCTTAACACAAAGCTTTTTTTTTTTCAGACAGTTTAGTGTGGTTTGACATTGCCATAACACCCATAGCACCAACCAGCAAAAGCAATAAGGAAACTACAGCCACAGGCAGCTTTTCATCTTCAGAATATGGAACAGTATGCTTCCTGTCATAAGATGGAACAAATGGGCAAAATGTGGAACATTTACTAACACCTAGAGAGGAAGCTCATAGTATGAATGAATGCTACTTTATACTTCATTTATTAAATACCCAGTTCTTCTCCTATTAGATACTCTAGGGAAAAATAACACTAGTATCAAAAATCCAAGGTCCCAGATGGCCAAGCCTATCACCTCCCCCTCCACACAGACACACACACACACACACACACACACACACACACACACACACACACACACACACACACACACACACACACACACACACACAAAACAACAGCACAATCAGTTTCAGTCAGCATCATGCATTAAAGCAATGCAGGTAAAAGTTGGCTCACAACATCAGAAATATCATCCAAAACACCATCAATGAAAATAATTAAATAAACTATGGCCTTTCAGTCTAAAGCTGTAGAATATTTCACTGTCTAGCACAATGAGGCACAGCTGAATAAATATGACAAATTTACTCACAACTTGTAAGGGACATCACACTGTGGTTAAACTGTGGACTTTAACCTTAAAAAAGTTCTTTGATATCTCCAGTCTCTCTTTGCTTGCCAGGTGAGTCTCTTGGTTACAATGTAAAATGTTACTTTTCACGCTATTTCTAGGACAAAACGTTGCACAGCAGTTGTAATATACAGTATTGTATTTTACACACACACACACACACACACACACACACACACACACACACACACACACACACACACACACACACACACACACACACATCTTCAAGCATTAAACACTTGAGAATAAGTTGCAAAATTCTAGCCCCCCCCCCCCCCCACACACACACACAGACACAAAAATTAAACAATTTATTCTCATATTCTGTCTTACTGTCTTAACATCTCTAGTTAAAAATTCTCAGGGACAAAAATCTTTAGCCTTGCTTTCCATCAGTTATTATTTCTTTCTACTCACTACACTGTTATCACCTTGATCTTTGACCCACATGCATGTGCACACACACACACACACACACACACACACACACACACACACACACAAGAAAACACGCACACACGCATGCGCATACACACACACACGCATGCGCATACACACACACACAAACACACACACACACACACACACACACACACACACACAAACACGCACACGCATGCACAGACACACACACACACACACACACACACACACACACACACACACACACACACACACTAACTAGGAGATAATTTTGACTTAGATAAGGCAGAAAACTCAGAGATACTGAAATAAAACTTACTATATATTGCCACCTCAACATTTTCACTCTTGTTTCTTTTATTATTAAAGATCACAACTGGAAACATTAGAATTTCAAGAGGTTTTGATGTATCTATACAAAATTCCTCCTCTTTTATAAATTTCTTGAACCATCACTAGACTCTTTGTGGAGAAAAATTACTTCCATTTCCACTGATCAGATCAGAGAGAGAAATTTGAGTTACACAAAAAAATACTTACAAACTGTCAGATTCAGCATTATTTATTTACAAATAACCACAAATTCTGTCAGATTTAAGCAAGCAAATTTGAGATATAAGATACAGTTTTAAAAGGTTGGCAGTTTAGCTATGTTTTTTTATTTATTAATACATCTTTTTGTAACATTTTTTAGAGATATCAGAAACACACCACTGCAGTTTTGGTCGTACATTGTTATGTCTTAGTATAGTAGGACGAGTGTTTTCATGTATGTCAATAATGTGTCCAACCTTCAGCATCCATTGCTTAGTGGTGGATTATTGTATATAAATTTCTCCATAACACAAATCTTACTCATAAAAAGGTTTCCCAGCATGCTCCCTGAGGTATATTTAGCAGAGCTGTGAAAAGCAACTTTGCTGCATATTCCTTCACTGTTCTGAAAGTGCAATAAATTGCTACTCTTTTGGTGACAACTTCAGAGTTTTGTTGCAAATATTATGGTCAGACTATTTATATCAATCAGATTTGGTTCCTTTCAACATTGCAGTTCTAGCTTGTGAAGGGAAATGCAACATTATATACCAAACAAGCTACCTAAAACAGCAAGAAAATATAGCAAATTAAGGTGGAATTTTGCATAGTTATCCACTTCTGATGACTAGACACTCCATTTGGATAAGTATATAAAATACACATCTCTGCTAATCACATTTGATGGGATAGACTATTATGAGAAATGTAGCCCCTGACACATTAAGAATTAAACTGAAATTCAAACAAACAACAGCAACTTCTAAATATAACTGTTCTATCTGCAGAGTGTTTTTGCTTACCCTCAGTGCAGGAACAGTGCTCCCTACTGCCCTGCTACTTATGTAGCAACTCTGAAATTGCTATACTTTGTTTTAGGGAGAATATTCAGGAATAATATCAACATCAGGCATAGCATGTATCCCTCTATATTTTCATTTTCTGCTATTATAAAGATTTCATTTCTTGTACTCGGAATTTAAAAAGGCTCACAGAGCATGTTGCAGCAATCTAATTTTGTGATCTGGTCAAACATAAGCCTCAGATTAGATGGACTTTAGGACATGGATTACCAGATAAGATATATGCGTGCGTGTGTGTGTGTGTGTGTGTGGGTGGGGTGTGTGTGAGCACATAATGATTGGAAATATACAGATATATATATATATATATATATATATATATATATATATATATATATATATACACATATAAATATATAGACAGATTTAAGAGAGTCATGCTAATTAAATAAAACCCTAATAACTGAAATCAGAACAGCAGAAAACAAAATCACAGCATGTAAAACCTATACAATTCAACAACCACATTCATTGTAACATATAAAAGAAAATGCATGATAACTTATGGAAGAGCTACTGTCTAAAATCAGTCTTTGTTATCAATAACTAAATAAATATTTTTACAAAGGTGATATGCATCCCTGCACTCCATGCACATTTCTTTATTTTTATATACTAATTCAGAGGTCACATAACATTGGAAAGTCAGAAGCATCATTAAAAGTGACGCACACACACACACACACACACACACACACACACACACACACACACACACACACACACACACACAGAAAAAAAAAACATTATGCATATCTGCATTGTTATATCTTATTGCCTGTCTAGAAAATTAGTCACATGATCATTCACTCTGTCAACATTGTTACAGAAATTTTCAACAAAATGGTTAATGATTGTAGAATTAACTATGTATACCTTGACAGCTGGAATTTGTTACTGTAGTACATAAGATGGTCCCTTCAAAATGCTAATGTATACACAACACTGAATTCATGTCATCTACTATATGTTTAATCTAGATGTTTGAATATCACAGGTTAGTTAAAACTGTTCTTCATTAGCATCTAAATGCTCAGATTAGTACCTTAGTTGAAAACTTTATCATGGCTAAAACCAAGGTTTGTACACACCTATCTCTTTCAGACCTTCATTTCTTTTCAAATGAGGTTTGGTAACAAACAAATTTGTCCAGGGAATTCTTCAGAAGGTGGGTTAGATAAATATATTAGTGAGAGCTAAGAGGGTGTGGGGGTGTGAAAGGGTAAAATGGAAAGGAATGATGATTGGGAGGAAATGAAGTAAAGGGGGGGCTTAAGAGGTTTAGGCAAGTGTAGCTGGGTAAGGGGATCGTAATTTGGTGTGAACTTACTAGGACAAGGTACGCCCATGACGACCTGTGTGCAGTGTTGTGTGTGGGGAGGTAGGCCTTGGAAGGAATGTGGTAAGTTGGTAGAGTATCCATATGGAATTTACAGGTTGGTAGGATGACATAGCATTTGTTGTTATTGTCGGATTAGATATAAAATATATCTGATATAACAGAATTACTGTTTTTATCTTGTTTGTTGGTGTTTAGTTAGGCGAGCCAGGTGATGTAGAGTAATGGAATTTATTCCAAAACTCTCTTTGGGGTTGGCTCATGCAGGCTAATTAGAGAGGCCGAGTAAGGCAAACGTGTTTACAGTGTAAGTATAGATGTAACATTTTGACATGCATGTAGCCTTTTTGGAGGCTCATTGGATTGTTTTAGGTTAAGTGCAGACTGAGTTTAATGTATGATTTGGTGTTAATAACAACATCAGGCACAGGAGTGGTTCCATAGAAAAGACTAAGACTATGAACATGTAGTAATATTAGGGTGTTTGATGTACAAACCGACTGTTGCAATGTCTAGCTGCACAGTGAACTATATTCTATGAGTAGTGAGGTGACCATTTTGATGAGTTGTGGTCTTGCTTGTACGTTGATTGTTACTTTCTTTTAACTATATAACTACAGTTTAAACTGTCAATGTTTCCACCCCTCAAAATTCTGTTGCACACATTTACGTGGTGCTGAGGATGTCAGCGTTTTGTATAGTTAGTGCCAAGTGTTCTGCATTTTTTTTGTGTGTGTGCTTTAGGGTCTTATTCTGCTTGGTCATGGGTTGCTTGTTGACACGGGAGGGACTTTTGGTGGGGAGTAAGCTGCTTCTTGTGGGGACTGTGAACGAGTGGGCTGAGTTGGGCTTGGCGGCCTTTGGGATTGATCTTTGTTCATTGGTTGCATTGGGTTGTTGTTGAGAGGATTGATGGTGCTTGCTCTGTCGGAGTCTATGAGCAGTTGTCACGTTCAGGAAATGCTTTCTGAGAGTCTAGTGTTATGCTTGAGGGAATGGTGGAGATTTTCATGTTTGTCACTTGGAGGGTTAATGGCTGGCATAGGCAAAGTGGCAAAGTCACCCATCAGACTCGTTTTGATGGTTTATCATTGGTTTGGCTCCATAACTTCTGGGCACTGTGCAATGTGGTATTCGAGCGGTTGAGTCTTGGTTCGTAGGCTTGGGGAAGGTGTTCATTGCTGTGCATGCGTAGTTATGGCCATTGCTGGGATAACCATTAATCATTAGTTTGACTGTGAGCGTATATACCCTCGTACCCAATGATAATTACATATATACCAACTCTGAGCCTGCGATCGCACACAAATCTTGGGGTTGTTTAATTGGGGACAGGGCAAATTCTGTGAAGCTCACTGTGAGAAAGCCAATAAGGAGCTGATTTTTGATCCACTATACCAGCTTTCTTGTATGTCAAAAAAAGGATACCATTGATAGAAAGCTGTGCACATATGTGTGTACCCTGTTTTATGTGATATGGTTCCTGATTGCCACAGAGAGGTTGTGGTCTCCTGTCAGATCCCTGATTTACTCTTTTGAGCTGTCTTGGGGATGTTTAATGAATAATGATAGTATGGTCTGGCTTCACCGCAGTACGGAGTTGTGTTTTTTTTTTTTTTTTGTCTCTCACTAGCCATTGACCAGTTGGAGTAAGCTGTAACATGTGACAACAGAGCATAGAGTATTTCATGTGTGTCTGGTTTTGGATAATTTATGTGAACATTATAAAATTAGTGATGGGTATTATTAGATCATTTTGTAAATATAATTGTATGATAAATTCCAGGGTAAAGATAGAAGAGCTGAATTCAATGGTCAGAATATTCTAGAATGTTTTCACACTTCTAACGAGGATATGCCAGAACAAACAGATGCATTCTCACACAACTATAAACTTAGAGATTATGTGAGTAGTGATGACCATTCGGTAGCAACATTCACAGGTCTTGACGTTTATACTTATTGTAAAGAATAATTTTGTAGGTTTCAACCTTATCTCTATCACTTCCTTTATGGACGGAAAATGTACATACTATCTCAACTATGGGTATGCTGGTGTCATGATTACTTAAAGAGCAGTGAACACAATGACTTTAGATGTAGTTAGTTTAAGGAACATTCTGTAAGAGGTTTCAGTCTCTATAGCAGCAGAAGACTTCATCTCTCCTATGTTTGGCTTGACCATATCCACAGTAAGTCATGCAATACGGAAAGCCTTTGCATTACAACAACCATAGTCCCAGAAGGTACAGTTCACTGGGTTAATCCTTATTATTAATCTGTCATTCTATTATTATTATTATTATTATTATTATTATTATTATTATTATTAATAATACTTGCTCATGTAATTATTTTGCCCTGACTTGTCAGTGCCATACCTCCCAACTGTCCATGATTTACAGGGATATCCCTGATTTTGACTCAAAATATTGCTCTGTCCCTCTTAATTCCTCCAAACACTGGTGACTCTTGGAGGAAAGGTGGTGAATTATACTCAATAAATAATGGAAGTAATTAAGAGTTATAGATTTCTTTTATTTCACAAAAGGTATATTAATTAACATTCTTTTATTTTGCCAATCTTTCAAGTTAATTGTATTAATATTTTAAAATGTCCTTTATTGTCCCTGATATTTTCTGGGTTTGTCCCTGATTCTGTTGAAATTTATCCATGATTAGTTGAGAGCTATGAGCAATGCACAAACTAAAAAGGTCTTTCGGCTTTTCCTGGTAAGGGGTCACCACAGCGGAACTCCGGTCCTTTCATAATTGGCAGTTGATTTTTCCAGTGCCGAGTTGCTAGCCCAACGCCCAACCTTCAAAGAAGGCACACCCATTCATGCTTGCACCTACCTACATGTCTTTAGCGTCACTCGACCACGGGGAGGACATGCATACTCCACACAGAAGGTGCTGCAGCCAAGAATTGAATGGGAGAACCTCTTGCTATGAGGCGACAACGCTAACCACTGCACCACCGTGGCCTATATAGTCAGTGCACAAACTAAATCCCATAAAAAAACAAAAACAAAAGCAAACTTGGTGTGTTACCCAAAGCACATTTGTCTTTACAGAGATGTCAACTCTGATGCCCTATTGTGTTTATGGAAATCAAAATCAGCTAATTTCAATGTCCAGGGTTTCAGGAGGTGGTAGCTTCCACAGGTTTGGCATTTCGTTCAGCTGATTGGATTTGAGATAGGGGAGAGAGAGGAAAGAAAAAAAAAAGGGGTAGGGAAAGCTGCAGTTACCTACAGTAGTTCTGGTGAGTAGACAGGGAGGCGTAGTATACATAATACCTCTTAGCTGTGCAGATTTTCACAGAATGCCCAGATTTTATGGGGCGGTGATTACTGGCAAATTATTAGACATTGGAATAGTGACAGAAATTTAACCTTCGGACTTCATACCGTCAGGAAGTTCATGCTAATGCAAAAGCTGCATTCACTGCATGGGGTGGGAGACCTTCATAGTTATCTAGCAATCAACCAAGCTAATCTGTCCTGTTTGTCAAAGTCCCCAAGTTCAATATAAATTTTAGTTCAAATATTAGCTTTGCCACTTGTAATCCCTTCTAAGACTGGTTACCTTTAGAGATGGGGTAGGGTATTACACTTAATAATTAAATATTAAATTAAACTCCCAGCTGAATACTTGCAAAAAACAGCTGAGGCCATTGCCTACCCTGTGTCAATTCTCATAAATCGCTCCTTAGCAGAGGCCAAAATCCCCGATATCTGGAAGATATCTTATGTAATTCCTCTCCATAAAGGTGGCACTTCCACAGAGCTCTCTAACTACAGGCCCATATCTATACTTTCCTCTCTAGCAAAGATAATGGAAAAATGTGTTCAGAAACAAGTTCATGCAACACCTACTCGTCAACCACCTATTGGCTGATACCCAACATGGTTTCAGACCTCTCCATAGTACTACCTCAGCCCTTCTTGTCTTCTCTAATACCATAAACACCTATCAAAATAATAATAATATCTCATCTGCACTATTCCTGGATCTCTCCAAAGCCTTCAATATGGTGGATCATAAACTTCTAATCAACACATTGCTTTCACTTTGTCTGGATACTATTGCCATACAATGGTTTAGTTCCTATCTATATGGCAGAAAACAAGCAGTTTTATGGCAGACTAAACTCTCTAATTTACTACCCAATACACTGGGAGTCCCTCAAGGATCCATTTTAGGGCCACTGTTATTTTCCATCTTTATCAATGACCTGCATACAGTCATACCTAATGCCAGTTGTATACAATATGCAGACGACTCCACGTTGATATGCTCTGGTACAACCCCCTCAGAGTTACAATTATTAACCCAGTCTACTTTTAGCAAAATAGAAAACTGGCTCTCTAGTCGTCGCTTGATACTTAATCCTAAAAAAACAAAAATGTTGTTGTTTCCACCGACTAAAAGGTCTTGCTCCATCAACTTTACGATCCAAGCTAAGGATGGGACCATAATTTCTCTGGACCTTTCGACAAAATTATTAGGGGTAACCATAGACAACAATCTAAAATTTGATATACATGTAAACCAAATGATTAAAACCGTCAATAAGAAGCTAGGCTCGTTATATAGAATAAATAGCTTCCTGACCCCCCCCAAGCCAAAATTGCCATTGCCCAGACTCACCTTCTCTCCACACTCTTGTACTCATCCCCCTTACTTCACAACATAAGTAAAACTGTCATGAACAAGCTCTCCAATTGCTACAATCATATTGCTAGGTTTGTTACTGGGTCACCATATAGGACCCATCATTGTACCAATTTAGCCAAGCTCAATTGGACTGAGCTACTGAACCTAATTTCTTACAACCTACTAGTCCTTACCCACAAAATTATATACAACCCCGACTATACTCCTTCACTCAAAAAGCTGGTTGCCCTTTGTAACAACCCACGACCATTAAGGTCATCCAACCGTCTCCTCATCCAGACATGCAAAACTAACAACTCAGCTGGTGACTCCCTTCTCACCAACTCTGCAGGGAAAACATGGAACAAACTTCCCCCTGATATCACCTCTCTCTCCACTTTAAGTCAATTTAAAACTAAACTAAAACACACCTGGGTTCAATACGCATTGCCATTGTCTAAACCCGGGCTAGTTAACTCTCTGTCTGACATAGTTCCCAAGCACCTGGCTAATATTCTACATATTCCTTATTATGCTAATCTTTCTTACATCCGGTACAAATATGATGGAATAACTTATTTTGTTCTAGTTTAATTTGTATATTTACTCTGTGCTTTTAAAGTTTTTGTCATGGTTGGAGCTTTTCTCCCCGGGCCTCCGCTGAAAATGGACATGTATCCAGTAGGATCTTCCCGGTTAACAAATGTAAAATAAATAAATAAAATAAAAATAAAATATTAACGAAATAAAACAGCAAAAAATATAGCAAATTAAGGTGTAATTTTACATAGTTATCCACTTCTGATGAACAGACACTCCATTTAGAAGTATATAAAATACACATCTCCACTAATCACATTTGATGGGATTGACTATTATCAGAAATGTAGTCCCTGACACATTAGGAATTAAACTGAAATTCAAACAAACAACAGCAACTTCTAAATCTAACTGCTCTATTTGCAGAGTGTTTTTGCATACCCTCAGTGCTGGAACAGTGCTCTCTACTGCCCTGCTACTTATGTAGCAACTCTGAAATTGCTATACATTGTTTTAGGGAGAATATTCAGGAATAATATCAACATCAGGCATAGTATGTATCCCTCTATATTTTCATTTTCTGCTATTATAAAGATTTCATTTCTTGTACTCGGAATTTAAAAAGGCTCACAGAGCATGTTGCAGCAATCTAATTTTGTGATCTTGTTAAACATAAGCCTCAGATTAGATGAACTTTAGGAAATGAATTGACGGATAAGATATATAAGTGTGTGTGTGTGTGTGTGTGTGTGTGTGTGTGTGTGTGTGTGTGTGTGTGTGTGTGTGTGTGTGTGTGTCTGTATGTGTGTTTGTGTGTGTATATGTGTGTGTGTGTGTGTGTCTGTGTGTGTGTGTGTGTGTGTGTGTGTGTGTGTGTGTGTGTGTGTGTGTGTGTGTGAGTGGGGCACACACACACACACATATATATATATATATACATATATATATATATATATATATATATATATATATATATATATATGTGTATATGGGTTCGTGTCAGATGGTCGACAAGTCATAACATCGACATTACCATGTTTGAGACGAAATGAACGACAAGTCAGATGAACGACAGTTGAAATTACCGACTTTCACTTCTTCGACAACTGAAAATGATTACGAAGGACATCCTTGTGTGACCTGCACACCACCTTTAAACTGAGTACATTATAGCACTTACAAACGGTTGCTTTTCAATCTGTAATGCTTACTTAATGTCCTGGTGAGTTACCGTTTGTAGGAAGTGTTTTGTGTTTACGTTATACGGCGAAGTGCTAACATAACCATAGTGCATTGCATAGCGCACTGTTGTCGGACTCTTCATTGTCAGTTGTCGAAGAAGTGAAAGTCGGTAATTTCAACTTTCGTTCATATATAAATATATAGACAGATATAAGAGATTCATGCTAATTAAATAAAGCCCCAATCACTGAAATCAGAAGAGCAGAAAACAAAGGCACAGCATGTAAAACCTGTACAATTCAACAACCATTTCATTGTAACATATAAAAGAAAATGCATGATAACTTATGGAAGAGCTACTGTCTAAAATCAGTCTTTGTTATCAATAACTAAATAAATACTTTTACAAAGGTGATATGCACCCCTGCATTCCATGCTCATTTCTTTATTTTTATATATTAATTAAGAGGTCACATAACATTGGAAAGTCAGAAGCATCATTAAAGTGGCGCACACACACACACACACACACGCACACGCACACGCACACACACACACACACACACACACACACACACACACACACACACACACACACACATACAGGCACACACAGGCACACAGAAAAAAAAAACATTATACATATCTGCATTGTTATATCTTCTTGCCTGTCTAGAAAATTAGTCATATGATCATTCACTCTGTCAACATTGTTACAGAAATCGTCAACAAAATGGTTCATGATTGTAGAATTAAATATATATACCTTGACAGCTGGAATTTGTAGCTGTAGTACTTAAAATGGTTCCTTCGAAATGCTAATGTATACACAACACTGAATTCATGTCATCTACTATATGTTTAATCTAGATGTTTGAATATCACTGGTTAGTTAAAACTGTTCTTCATTTGCGTCTAAATGTTCAGATTAATACCCTAGTTGAAAACTTTATCATGGCTAAAACCAAGGTTTGTACACACCTATCTCTTTCAGACCTTCAATTCTTTTCAAATGAGGTTTGGTAACAAACCAATTTATCCAGGGAATTCTTCAGAAGGTGGGTTAGATAAATATATTAGTGGCAGCTAAGAGGGTGGGGGGAGGGTGAAAGGGTTAAATGGGAAGGACTGATGATTGGGAGGAAATGAAGTAAAGGGGGGGCATAAGCGGTTTAGGCAAGTGTAGCTGGGTAAGGGGATCATATTTTGGTGTGAATTTGCTAGGGCAAGGTACGCCCATGACGACCTGTGGCTAGTGTTGTGTGTGCAGAAGTAGGCCTTGGAAGGAATGTGGTAAGTTGGCAGAGTATCCATATGGAATTTACAGATTGGTAGGTTGATGTAGCATTTGTTGTTGTTGGATTAGATATAAAATATATCTGATATAACAGGATTACTGCCTTTCACTTGTTTGTTGGTGTTTAGTTAGGCGAGCCAGATGATGTAGAGTAATGAAATTTATTCCAAAACTCTCTTTGGGGTTGGCTCATGCGGGCTAGTTAGAGAGGCCGAGTAAGGCAAACGTGTTTACAGTGTAAGTATAGATGTAAAATTTTGACATGCATGTAGCCTTTTTGGAGGCTCATTGGATTGTTTTAGGTTAAGTGCAGACTGAGTTTAATGTATGATTTGGTGTTAATAACAACATCAGGCACAGGAGTTGTTCCATAGAAAAGGCTAAGACTATGAACATGTAGTAATATAAGGGTGTTTGATGTACAAACCGACTGTTGCAATGCCTAGCTGCACAGTGAACTATACTTTATGAGTAGTGAGGTGACCATTTTGATGAGTTGTGGTCTTGCTTGTACGTTGATTGTTACTTTCTTTTAACTATATAACTACAGTTTAAACTGTCAATGTTTCCTCCTCTCAGAATTCTGTTGCACACATTTATGTGGTGCTGAGGATGTGAGCGTTTTGTATAGTTAGTGCCAAGTGTTCTGCATTTTTTTTTGTGTGTGCACTTCAGGGTCTTATTCTGCTTGGCATGGGTTGCTTGTTGACACGGGGGGACTTTTGGGAGGGAGTGAGCCACTTCTTGTGGGGACTGTGAAGGAGCTGGCTGAGCTGGGCTTGGTGACCTTTGGGATTGGTCTTTGTTCATTGGTGGTGTCAGGTTGTTGTTGAGAGGATTGACGGTGCTTTCTCTGTCGTAGTCTATGAGCAGTTGTTATGTTCTAGGAAATGCTTTCTGAGAGTCTAATGTTATGCTTGAGGGAATGGTGGAGATTTTCATGTTTTGTCACTTGGAGGGTTGATGGCTGGCATAGGCAAAGTGGCAAGGTCACCCATCAGACTCGTTTTCATGGTTTATCATTGGTTTGGATCCATAACTGCTGGGCACTGTGCAATGTGGAATGGGAGCGGTTGAGTCTTGGTTCATAGGCTTGGGGCAGGTGTTCATTGCTGTGCATGCGCAGTTACGGCCATTGCTGGGATAACTATTACTCATTAGAGCAACTGTGAGTGTATATGCCTCCGTACCCAATGATAATTACATATATACCAACTCTGAGCCTGATATCGCACTACAGATCTTGGGGCTGTTTAATTAGGGACAGGGCAAATTCCGTGATGCTCACTGTGAGAAAGCCAATAAGGAGCTGATTTTTGATCCACTATACCAGCTTTCTTACATGTCAACAAAAGGATACCATTGATAGAAAACTGTGCACATATGTGTGTACCCTGTTTTATGTGATATGGTTCCTGATTGCCACAGAGAGGTTGTGGTCTCCTGTCAGATCCCTGATTTACTCTTTTCAGCTGTCTTGGGGCTGTTTAATGAATAATGGTAGTACGGTCTGGCTTCATTGCAGTACGGAGTTATGTTTTTTTTTTTGTCGCTCACTAGCCATTGACCAGCTGGAGTAAGCTGTAACATGTGACAATAGAGAATAGAGTATTTCATGTGTGTTTGATTTTGGATAATTTATGCGAACATTATAAAATTTGTGATGGGTATTATTAGATCATTTTGTAAATACAATGTTATGATAAATTCCAGGGGAAAGATAGAATAGCTGCATTCAATGGTCAGAATATTCTAGAGTGCTTTCACACTTCTAAAGAGGATATCCCAGAACAAACCGATGCATTGTCATACAACTGTAAACTTAGAGATTATTTGAGTAATGATGACCAATCAGTAGCAACATTCAAAATTCTTGCCGTTTATCCTTATTGTGAAGAATAATTTTGTAGGTTTCAACCTTATCTCTATCACTTCCTTTATGGATGGAAAATGTACATACTATCTCAACTATGGGTATGCTGGTGTCATGATTACTTAAAGAGCAGTGAACACAATGACGTTAGATGTAGTTAGTTTAAGGAACATTCTGTAAGAGGTTTCAGTCTCTATAGCAGCAGAAGACTTCATCTCTCCTATGTTTGGCTTGACCATATCCACAGTAAAGCATGCAATATGGAAAGCCTTTGCATTACAACAACCATAGTCCCAGAGTGTACAGTTCACTGGGTTAATCCTTATTATTAATCTGTCATTCTATTATTATTATTATTATTATTATTATTATTATTAATAATAATTGTTCATATATTAATTTTGCCCTGACTTATCAGTGCCATACCTCCCAACTGTCCATGATTTACAGGGATATCCCTGATTTTGACTCAAAATTTTGCTCTGTCCCTCTTAATTCCTCCTAACACTGGTGACTCTTGGAGGAAAGGTGGTGAATTATACTCAATAAATAATGGAAGTAATTAAGAGTTATAAATTTATTTTATTTCACAAAAGATATATTAATTAACATTCTTTTATTCTGCCAATGTTTCAAGTTAATAGTATTAATATTTTAAAATGTCCCTGATTGTCCCTGTTATTTTCTGGGTCTGTCCCTGATTCTGTTGAAATTTATCCCTGATTAGTTGAGAGCTATGGGCAGTGCACAAACTAAAAAGTCTTTCGGTTTTTCCTGGTCAGGGGTCGCCACAGCAGAACTCTGGTCCGCTCATGATTGGCAGTGGATTTTTACAGTGCCAAGTTGCCAGCCCACCGCCCAACCTTCAAAGTAGGCATGCCCATTCACCCTTGCACCTACCTGCATGTCTTTAGCATCACTCAACCACGTGAGGACATGCAGACTCCACACAGAAGGCGCTGCAGCCAAGAACTGAATGAGAGAACCTCTTTCTGTGAGGCAACAACGCTAAGCACTGCACCACCATGGCCTATATGATCAGTGTACAAACTAAATCCCATTAAAAAAAAAGAAAGAAAACTTGCTGTGTTACCCAAAGCACATTTGTCTTTAAAGAGATGTCAACTCTAATGCCCTATTGTATTTATGGAAATCAAAATCCGCTAATTTCAGTGTCCAGGGTTTCAGGAGGTGGTACCTTCCACAGCTTTGCCATTTCAGTCAGCCGATTGGGTTTGAGATAGGAGAGAGAGAGAGGAAAGAAAAAAAAAGGGTAGGGCAAGCTACAGTTAACTACAGTAGTTCTGGTGAGTAGACAGGGAGGCGTAGTATACAAATGGCACCATACCTCTTAGCTGTGCAGATTTTCGCAGAATGCCCAGATTTTATGGGGAGGTGATTACTGGCAAATTATTAGACATTGGAATAGTGACAGAAATTCAAGCTTCGAACTTCATACCTTCAGGAAATTCATGCTAATGCAAAAGCTGCTTTCACTGCATGGGGTGTGACACCTTCATAGTTATCTAGCAATCAACCAAGCTAATCTATCCTGTTTTTCAACGTCCCTGAGTTCAATATGAATTTTAGTTCAAATATTAGCTTTGCCCCTTGTAATCCCTTCTAAGATTGGTTACTTTTAGAAATGGGGTAGGGTATTACACGTAATAATTAATGGCAATGCTTAAGGAGGAGGACATGAGCTGTACCCATTTTCTTAACCTTTCAGGGCTCTATATGGTAGTACTCTGACCTGATAGTGGCTTTATCTAGATGGTAAGGGTTTGAGTAGAATAAGGTTGCCTCACTGACATTAAGTAAGGACTTCATTCTCATCATTGGCTAAGAGTATTAGGGCCCATAGGTTTGAAGGGGCTGTATGGCTAGACACACTAGTTTTTGGAGTGTTGTCATTTATAGGGAAGCACAACGAGAAAAAGGCAGAATGCTTTTAATGGCTTGTTGAGTTTTATTGTGAGGTCACAGGGCAGTTAACAGGTGATCAGTTTAGTTATACAATAGGCCTTTACTGAGATAAGGATTCAGTTTGAATGTGAATTGCTGTTGCCCTAACTGAGGAAGTTCCCTCACTGACATTAAGTATGGGTATGGTTTGGAGATATTCTCTCATGCTTCAGGCATTTGGGCTGTTGCTGTTGGGTGCATGTTGTGTTAGGGACACTTGTGGAACAAGCAGGTCAAGAGGGAAGTTACCAAGGTCCCATTCTCTGGGGGTGGATCTTGTGGGCAAGCATTGTGGCTGGATAGATGATGCACAGGGTGGGCCTCTGGCAGTGATTAATTTTAAGGATGTGGAACTCTGTTACAGCATCTTAAGCTTCATTGTGGTGTCACATACTACAGTTGTGAGCACATTTTATACAGTTTATGACAGATCTCACACCTCATTGGTGCTTAATGTTAGGAAGTTTTGGTTTATGCATTCGTAGAGGATTTACAGTTTGCTTTTCTTTTGCAGATCACAATGCGGTCACAGATGGGGAAGTGCAGAGTGGGCATCAGTCGGTGACCTGAAGGAAGTGGAGTTCCAAAAGGTGGCATTTTCTGGGAGATGAAGCTGTACCTCAAGTAGGCTCTGCAGCTGTCACAGGCCAGGTTAAAGCTTGAGTGAGTTTCATTTGCAACATTTGACTTATGTTTTGGGCTGCTAGTAGTGTTTTGGTACATGCATGACATGAGTGTAGGTAGGATATGTGCAGCTGTCACAGGCCAGGTTAAAGCTTGAGTGAGTTTCATTTGCAACATTTAGGTTCATAGGTTCATAGGTTCATACTAGGCTATCTGCCCAAGGGCATTTATAAGCCTAGCCCATAGTTATGTGGCTTTCGCCACCCCTTTAGTTTGAATAAAAACTATGCCTAACATTTTTCTGTGCCTCTGTCAAGCAGTGACACTGAAGTAATCCCTGGGGTATATCTGCGATCTCCCATCCATTGGTCAAGATTCCTCTTGAACAAGGCCAGCGAGGTGCTCTGCCTCACATGTACCGGGATTTTGTTCCACAGCATAGGGAGTCTCTGGGTGATGAATCTGTCCCTCCAGCACGTTCTATTTATAACCGTGTCAAGGTTTAAGTCTCCCGCCCTTGTGGTTCTGAGGGATCTAGATTTTTGAGGTGAAGCATATTCATCAAATCTGGGTTTGACATGGCCTTATATGTCAGGCACAGGTCACCTCTGAGCAAGCGGTATGAGACTGAATAAAGCTGGAGTTCTTTCAGTCGGGCAGCATAAGACATATTTTTGAGACCCTTTATCCTTTTGTGAGGAACTTTTGGGGCCTTTCAAGCTGCATCAGGTGTCTGGTCAGATACATTCGAACGGGACATTGTACTCAATCATAGGTCTAATGAGTGATGAGTACAGTGGGACGATGACCTCCCTTGATCTAGATGTGAATCCCTTCATGATCAGGTGGGCAATATAGAAGGTTTTCCTAACTACTTTAGCAACATGAGTGTCAAACGAAAGACTACTGTCAACTTGGGTCCCCAGATCCCTGATGACTTTTTCTGTGCTCAGTGGATTGTCACCTATATGGTAGCTAGGGGTAACCTTGTTTTTCCCGAAGGGTATGACTATGCATTTTTTGGTGTTTAACTTCAGGCCATGGCTCTGGCACCAGTTATCCATTTCTGTGAGGCCCTTCTGGAGGATATCTGTGTCAGATGTGTTTTCGACTATGCCCAGTTTGCAGTCATCTGCAAACTTTGTCAGCCATAACCCTCCTGTGTTTGCTTGTACTTCAGAAAAGTAGATGCCGAACAAGAGTGGACCCAGGACTGAGCCCTGTGGGACACCACTTGTGACAGGCTTTGAGTCTGACATGGCTCCAGCAACTCTGACCCTGTGGGTTCTGTCGCTTAGCCAGTTTGCAACCCATCTTGTGATGTATGGGTTTACATTCAAGCTGATGAGTTTTTTGATACCTGAGTGGGGTATTGTGTAAGGCCTTTGCCAGGTCGAGGTAGGCTGTATGGACTGCCTTTCCTCATCAATGGCCTTGGTGACTGTCTCGAAAAGTCAACCAAGTTTAAGAGGCAGGATCTGCCTTTGACAAAGCCAAACTGGGTTGGATCCAAAGTCTGCAAGTTCCTATGTCTTTATTTATGAGTTCCATTATGATCCTCTCCATGGCTTTGCAGATAAGGCTTGTCAAGCTAATGGGGCGGTAATTTCCAGGGTCTGTGGAGGCACCGCCCTTATGAAGTGGGACCACAGTCGCCGTGTGCCACTCCTTGGTAAATGATCCTGAGGTGAGGCTAAGATTAAACAGCTGTCCTAACTGTGGGTTTAATTGAGTTCATGAAGCACACAGCCGGGGACACCATCCGTCCCATGGATGCTGTGTTTTGCCTTAGTGAGGGCAGTTCTCACCTGGGCATTGGAGATGTTTGGGGGCTACAATCCTCTGGAATAGATATCTCTCCTTTGGGGGAGGGGAGAAGTTTGCACTGAACCTGTCAGCCAGTATGTTAGCAATGTGTGTAGGTTCAGTAATTTTCACATCATTTTGAACTAATTCTGAGCATATCTGGGAGTTTCCTCCTAGGTTTCTAACATAGCTAAAGAAGGCCTTATGATTGTCTTTAGAGTCCTTGGTGATTTTTCTCTCAAAATTTGCCTTTGATGATTTTATGAGAGCTCTTAGTTTTTTACTTATAATGATCAAAGGTGTCTTACCTTTCAAGGATTTTGCTCTATCTTGTAGTAGCTTCCTCCTTTTGTAGAGCTTGTTTATGGCTGGGGTCCACCAGACTGGACGCTTGCCTTTGGTACAGAGAGTCTTAGTTTTGTTTGGGATTGCCTGATCCATGCAGTCCTGTAAGTGCTGGTAGAAGGCATTTGTAAGTGATTCAGTGGTTTGAGTAATGTTTACCACTGGCTCAGGGCCTGGAGACCACACTAGTTTTTAGAGGTGTGAGATCGGGTCTTGAGAAGTTTTTCACTGTGGTCTTTTTGTTTCAGGTGGGGCGGATGAGGACCTCCAGCGAGATTAGTTTATGATCTGATCTCACCAGAGGGGTATAGTGTTGAACATTTTGATCCCATGTTGGTGATGATGAGATCAAGTATGTTTTCACCTCTTGTGGGGATGGTGACTAGTTGTTCCATGGCATTTGAGTTTATGAACTCCAGGAATCTTTGGGTTAGAGTGTTCGGGCTTGAGTAGTGTTCCCAGTCTATATTAGGGTAGTTGAAGTCACCTAGTATGATGGTGTTTGAGATACATTTATCCCCTCAATGTTTTCAGGAAGGCCATGTGAGGTTCCTGAGTTTGAGAGGGTGGCCTGTAACATGCTACAAATTGCAGAGCAGTCTTGCCTATGGTTAATTGCACCTGGATGGTCTCCGATGCATTGTGCGTTGCCACCAACCTTGAGGTGTGGGTGTCCTTTATGAATATGGACACCCCCTCCTTTCTTGGTGTTGTCCGATTTTGGGGCATGATATGAGGTGAAACCTGTTAGTGCTGGGGTGCTCTCAGGAGCCTTGAACCAGGTTTCTGTCACAGCACAGACATCGATGTTCTCCATTTTGAGAAGGGCCTCGTGCATCTTGAGATTGAGACTTCTGGCATTGAGCAGCATTACCCTTAGTTTTTTCCTTTTGGTGTTCTAGGGTGGTAGGTTTAGAATTTGAGCCTTGCCTAAAAAAGGCACTATGGGGGTGGCAAGAGCCTTTGCCAATATCCGGAAGCCCAGGGGTGACAGGTGCAAGCCGTCCCTTGCGAAGCAGCGTGGCTTGTCCAGCATGTCATCCCAGGCAGACAGACATTGGATCCCCTTTGAATGACACCAGAATTATATTTTGGGCTGCTAGGAGTGTTTTAGTACATGCATGACGTGAGTGCAGGTAGGCTATGTGGGGAACTGTGTGTGGTGCTTACAGTGAAATTAGAAAGCTTATGTGAGGCATCATTTTGGGATTCCTGGCAGATGTAGGTTTTGCCTGACAAACTTACCTGATGCAAGGTAACAAAAGAAAGGAAACTTTTGAATGGGAAGTCTAGGACAGGCAGAGAGGAGGAACATTTCAGCTGTTGGGTTCTTGAGGTCACATGTCACCCAGTTACTTGAATAGTTGTCATGAGGTTTACTGAAGCAGTTCATTGCTTAGCATTCTGATGTCCTTTGGAGTATTTTGGTGGGATGGCCTTTGGCAAATGGATAGGGAAGTTGATTGAGAATTCCATTTCTTTACAAATGAGGCATGTGATCAGTTGGGGATATCATTTAAGGTGGTTGGGTTATGGTTTGCTGGAAAGATTAGGGTTTATTTTCATCTTGTTTAATATGGCAGTGGTATGCTTTGTGGTGTTCATGCTGCTTAAATGTCATGATGGTCAATTAAAGGTTTTATTGCTTAGAACTGGGTAGTGGATGTGATAGCAGGATTGCTATTAAATTAAATTTTGAAAAGGGTTGGGGTAGGTTGAGAGGGAAAACAGATGGACTTTGACTATTGTCAACATGGGTTGATGCGGGGAACGGTTGGGATAGGGAGTTCAAGGGGTTACAGTTTTGGTGGTGTTTGTGTTAGGCTATATTTAGTTATTCTGAAAGTGTTTTGAGGGTCCACAAAGGCTAGGATGGTCATTATGTGCTACATTTGTATTTGGATAGTTGGAGGGAAGGCAGGATTGCTTTGGACTTTGATATAGAGTTGCTGTTTAGGATGATGGTGGGCAATTGCCCTTGCATGGTTTCACGTGGCATTGGGTTTAATGTTTGTTGTTGCCTAGGACAGGTAAGGTCATGCGGCTCATTATGAAGTTAATATTGGTAGTTAGAATGAATGATAAGTTAGTTAATATACAGAAGCTACTCAAAGATATAGTTATTTTAGTATTGGAAAAGGGATCATTGGTTTAATTGTTAGTCAAGTGGCAGCTTTTGGTGTTCATATGACAGAATTTTGAGGTTGTTGATAGTGATCCAATTGGGTTTATAGAAGAGGGGTATGCCAAATGATGTTTGACTCAACCACCCCTCCCCTTTTGGTATGAGTGGTTGGGTTGTTGAAATTCTGGTAGGAGAGAAGGGGGAACAGCCTGGTCAGGCTCGGGGGCAGAGGAGAGGGACAGGATTGCCCTCTTCTGTTCCCCCTCTGGGTGTTGGATGTTTAATTGGTAAATATAAGCGAGTGGAGGAAAGGATACTGTTTATTTGGCTGGAGGTGTAATTCAGTAAATGGTATATGAAGTGAGTTGTTGGACGCTGCTTCATAAGTAAAGTAAGTGAATGAAGGTATGGACGCAGCTTTCTGAGTCAGGATGAGTAAGGTCATACTGTCCTGACTTATTTGTTTGTATGTGTAATTCAATAAATGGTATATGAAGTGAGTGGTGGGATGCTGCTTCATAAGCAAGATGAGTGGAGGTATGAACGCTGCTTACTGGATCAGGATGAGTGAGGTCACGGTGTCCTAATTAACATTACATGGCTGTTATGCAGTGATTAAATCAGCTATACTTTGTTCAGTGGTAATTCATGAATATTAGTTATCAAAGCTATTTTATGGAAGTTTAATAAAGGTCATCAAATGTCATTCAGTGTGATGTGTGTTTATTGAAGGGGACCAGGACAAAAGAGGTTTGGTAAGAAACCAATTTGTCCAGGGACATCTTCAGAATGGAAGGTTAGATAAATATATTAGTGGGAGCTAAGACGGTGGGGGATGAAAGGGTTAAATGGGAAAGAGGGATGATTGGGAGGAAATGAGGTAAAGGGAGAGTGGCTTAAGAGGTTTAGGCATGTGTAGCCGGGTATGGAGATCACATTTTGGCATGAACTTGCTACCCACCCTCCCACCATTCTTTTTTGTGGATTGGTGGGGATTGTGGTTATTTTATCAGTCTGGGTAGGGCAGAGAAGAGGGACAGACTTGCCCTCTTCTGTTCCCCCTCTGGGTATTGGATGTTTAAGTGGTAAATATAAGCGAGCGGAGGTGAGGACACTGTTTATTTGGTTGGAAGGGTAATTCAATAAATGGTATATGAAGTGAGTTGTTGGAAGCTGCTTCATAAGTAAAGTAAGTGAATGGAGCTATGGATGCAGCTTACTGGGTCAGGATGAGTAAGGTCACAGTGTCCTGACTTATTTTGTTGGATGTGTAATTCAATAAATGGTATATGAAGTGAATGGTGGGACACTGCTTCATAAACAAAGTACGTGAGTGGAGGTATGGATGCTGCTTAATGGGACAGGATGAGTGAGGTCACACTGTCCTGATTAACATTAAGTGGCTGTTATGCAGCGATTAAATCAGCTATACTATGTTCAGTGGTAATTAATGAATATTGGTTATCCAACCTATGTTATGGAAGTTTAATAAAGGTCGTCAAACATCTTTCAGTGTGATGTGTGTTTATTGAAGGGGACCGGGACAAAACTTTTTAAAACTGTAATCTGTAGTATCACAGACTGTTTCAGAAACTTAATGCTATTAATTATAAATCTGTTCATAGGTTCATAGGTTCATGGGTTCATACTAGGCTATCTGCCCTAGGGCATTTATAAGCCTAGCCAGAGTGTGTGTGGCTTTCACCACCCCTTAGGATGAGAATACTATACCCATTAGTTTGCTGTGCCTCTGTCCAGCAGTGACACAGAGATGATTCCTGGGGTAAACCTACGATATCCCATCCACTCGTCAAGATTTCTCTTGAACAGAGTCAGTGAGGGGCTCTGCCTCACATGGACTGGGATTCTGTTCCATAGTGTAGGGAGTCTCTGGGTGATGAATCTGTCCCTCCAGCACATCCTATTTATATCCGTGTTGAGGTTTAAGTCTCTTGCTCTCGTGGATCTGGTGGATTTGGATTTTTTGAGGTAGAGCATGTCCATTAATTCCGGGTTGGACATGGCCTTGTATGTCAGGCACAGATCACCTCTGAGCAGACGGTATGCGACTGAATAGAGCTGGAGTTTCTTCAGTCGGGCAGCATATGACATATGTTTGAGCCCTTTATCCTTTTGGTGAGGAACTTTGGGGTCTTTCCAACTGCTGCAGGTGTCGGGTAAGGTACATTCAATGGGGCGTTGTACTCAATCATTGGTCTGATAAGTGAAGAGTACAGGGGTACAATGACCTCTCCTGATCTGGATGTGAATCCCTTCATGATCAGGTGGGCAATGTAGAAGGTCTTCCTAACCACTTTGGCAATGTGAATGTCAAAACAGAGGTTACTGTCAACTTGGGTCCCCAGGTCCCTGATAACTTCTTCCATGTTTAATGGATTACCACCTATGTGGTAATTAGGGGTTACCTTGTTTTTCCCAAAGGGTATGACTATACATTTTTTGGCATTTAGCTTAAGGCCATGGCTTTGGCACCAATTATCCATTTCTATGAGACCTCTCTGGAGGATGTCTGTGTCTGATGGAGTGTCAATTATGGTGCCCAGTTTGCAGTCATCTGCAAATTTTGTCAGCCACAATCCCCCTATGTTTGCCTGCACTTCAGAAAAATAAATGCCGAACAAGAGGGAGCCCAGGACTGAGCCCTGTGGGACACCGCTCATGACCGGCTTAGAGTCTGACATGGCACCAGCAACTCTAACCCTGTGGGTTCTGTCCTTGAGCCAGTTTGCAACCCATCTTGTGACATATGAGTTTACATCTAAGCTGGTGAGCTTTTCTATGATGCCCGAGTGGGGTATTGTGTCGAACACTTTTGCTAGGTCAAGGTAGGCTGTGTGAACTGCCTTACCCTCATCAATGGCCTTAGTGACTGTTTCGAAAAGAAGTTCAAGAGGCAGGATCTGCCCTTGACAAAGCCAAATTGGGTAGGATCCAGTGTCTGTAGGTCCCCAATGTCTTTATTTATGAGTTCCATTATGATCCTCTCCATAGCCTTGCAGACAAGGCTCGTCAAGCTTATGGGGTAATTTTCAGGGTCCGTAGAAGCACCGCCTTTGTGGAGTGGGACCACAGTTGCCATACGCCATTCTTTGGGTAATGATCCTGTAGTAAGGCTAAGATTAAACAGCAGCCTTATGTGTGGGTTTAGTTCCTCATTGAGTTCGTGTAGCACACAGCCGGAACACCGTCCGGTCCCATTGATGCTGTGTTTTTTGCTTTAGAGAGAGCAGCTCTCACCTGGGCATCTGAGATGTTTGGGAGGCTAGACTCTGGTGGGATAGATATTTCTCCTTTTGGGGAGGGAGGGAGAAATTTGCACTGAACCTGTCTGCCAGTATGTTGGCAATGTCTGTGGGTTCAGTGATTTTTGTATCATTTTGGACTAATTCTGAGCATATCTGGGAGTTTCCACCCAGGTTTCTAACATAGCTAAAGAAGGCCTTATGATTGTCTTCTGTGTCTTTAGCGATTTTTCTCTCAAAGTTGGCCTTGGATGATTTTATGAGTGATCGTAATTTTTTGCTAGTATTGATCAGAGATGCCTTCCCTTTTAGGGATTTTGCTCTGTCATGTAGTAGCTTTCTCCTCTTGTTGTAGAGTTTGTTTATGGCTTGGGTCCACCAGACCGGGCGCCTGCCTTTGGTGGAAAGGTTCTTGATTTTATTAGGGATTGCTTGATCCATACATTCCTGGAGGTGCTCGTAGAAGGCATTTGTAAGGGTTTCAGCAGTGTGGGTTGTGGTTTCCACTGGCTCGGGGGCCTTGAAGGATACCACTCCAGTCTTAAGAAGTGTGAAGTTTGCTTTTGAGAAGTTCTTCACTGTGGTCCCAAATAATTCTGATGACTCGTATAGCTTACTCTTGCCCATATTGCCCCACTATCCCGACTTTTTGCAGAACTTCCTTGATGTTGCTTATAATTTTATTCTGTTCTTTGTAAAATTTCAGGTAAATCACTATGGATTACAGTCACTCATACCAGAACATAAGCCTTTCATTTACCCTAATTGTTTAGAAAATGCATGATGCAGTAAACTTTTAGTTAGGATAATATATAAGCATTATCCTAATTTTGAGTCTTGGTGCCCCCATCATTTTGGCTTTGACCCAGATTCTTAACTAAAGAAGATGAGAGAAATGTTACTTTTTATTGGTGGAAACACAGCCTAAAAAGTATTATTTCTGCAGGGTGCAATTTCCTGCACTTCACTGACTTTCATACCAACATTTCAAGATGATTTACTTTTTTCCTACTAGTAATACGCCTTCCCCTATATTTTCACAGCTCCAGTTGTTGTTGTTGTTGTTGTTTGTCTTTCGGCTTTTCTCGGTAAGGGGGTGCCACAGTGGAACTCCGGTCTGCTAATGATTGGCAGTAGATTTTTACAAAACGTCAAGGTGCCAGCTTGACACTCAACCTTCAACGAAGGCATGCCCATTTACACACATATGTCTTTTGAATGCTACCCAGCCACAGGGAGGACATGCAGACTCCACACAGGAGGCACTTCCAAGCTCAGCCAGGAATTGAACGGGAGAACCTCTTGCTGTGAGGTAACAATGCTACCACCATACCAATGCTGCATCTCTCATATTTAATGAATGTATGCGCATATATCTATATATCTATATATGGAGAGAGACAGATGTGTATGAATGTTTCTTTCATGTTTTTGGTGAGTTCATCTAGTTTTAAGTTTATCATATTAAGTACTTCACAGTTCTTGATTTCATTTGGCAGCTATATTATTTTAACTGTTTTCTCCCAGTTCTTTTTTGACTATTGATGTAGTTTATTGTGTTAATTGCAATATATCCTACTCAATTCTGATTTTGTGTCGGTATGTTATTAGTCATAATTTAAACATTTACATGAACTCTCTTATTAATTCCCATGCTTCAAGTACTGGATCAGATGGAAATCTTTTACTTTTAATAATATTTTGATCCAACAGGTCTCTATATTTTCAGACTTTTACTTAAAATAAAAAAAAAATACTGCAGATCTTTCAATATACATATTTACTCTTTAGCTAGAGAAGAATGAATGTCTTATGTTCTCCTCTGACCTCGTAGTTGTAAGATCGCACTTGTAACTTCAAAAGACCAGATCTCCACTGAGCCATATACTTACTTGAAGCAATATCTTGGATGGGGGACATGACACTGAATCTGTTGGACATACTCCTTGTGGAAAGAGTTACATCCAATGGGTATATTTTAAAAAGAGACTATGTTTAGCATTCCATGGACTGGGGAACTCAGGAGATGGGGTTCCACTGTGTGCCCCCATCTAGCACCAACCTGGGTCTAGAGCCATCTATCTTGGTTTAAAAGATGTAGCAAGATTCTGGGGTATGTGATAGATGAATTAAGTACTGTAGCCTGAGCATACTCCATCCTACATTTGGGTAGACCAGTTACTGTTTTTACAGGACTGTGGACCTAAGACCTGGGTTGTATTTCTTCTCATTACACTTATAGAATTTACTTGTACAGTGAAATAAATAATGAATAATGTTTTGCATTGTGATTTATGGGTGTGTGCATATTAGGTCATTGTCTATGTCTATGTCAGATCAGTATAATTAATCTTTTGTTGCGTGTTCTTTATGGGATAGGAAAAATCTTCAATGACTATGGTAATAAATTTTAAAAGGTTAACTGTCTCTTTTCAGTTGGGTGTAAGTAGTGAAACATCATATTACTGTGTGCTCACGAAAAAACTCTAAATATCTTTTTTTTTCATTAAAACATTTATACTACAGGCTAGTACTATGGTTTAAATACTGCCTCTTCAACAAATTCTGCATTTAAATGTACCCTATATACCTTTCATTACCTCTGATGTTATTCAGCTAAACAAGCTAACCTTTCCTCGTGCTTTCTGTGAAAGATCCTTCTCTAAAACTGCCCCCACATGCTGGATTTCCCTACTAGAAATTGTCCAGAAAAGTCATCCCTTTGTACTTAACTTACCATGGATAACAAATCAAAGTGCTTCAAAGACCTAGGCTAATGGATGCCCTCCAGTCATTTCATTTCAGTAATACCTTATAGCCTTTTTCCTTCAGTTCTGCTGAATTGAACTTGAGAAGAACAGGGTGCATATAATTTGTAGACCCCTGTCCTTTGTATACACAAGTCTGCACATTGTACTTCTCATTTCTTAAGTGGTCTAAGTTTTGTACATGCTCACTGAAAACAGTTTTGAACATGATCATCAAAAATGGTGAGCTACGTATATACCATGTGTCTGTATTTCGTATTTGCTTATTTTCACATTTTTTTGAAATGTTATGTTATCTGTATTTTCATTGATCTGTACATTGTACTTGCCTATTTAGCTTGGGTCATGGAAGAAAAGAGTTATTGTACATGTCCACTATCTGATTATCATATTTTAAATAAATAAACAATCAAACAAACAAGCCAATAAATAGATGGCTAAAGTCCTGACTCTGCCCCACGCAACACAAGTTCAGTAAGAAGGGCAAGCAATAAAGGAGTTTATGCAGAAGTAAGTGTAGACAAGCATGAATTTATTAAGCTATATTTGAAGAAGGGCAACAGTTAAAACAAGAGGAAGGGCAATTACTTGCCAAAGTGGTACATACGACATTGCACTATAGACCAGAAACAATAAGTAAATAAGAATGCATGTCTGACATGGAACAAGCGCAAACATGGAAATCACAGTATGCCACTGACCATAGGGACATACACAGAAAAAGCCTTAGCTCCACCATGTATAATAGCACAAGTAGCAGCAGGCAGCTGTTACCCCCAGAATGACTTTGCCTGTGGGATCCCACACATATGGTAAACAAATGGGAAACATTGGGTGGCTGTTGATGCTCAGTAGTCACAATATAATACAGTAATAAAAAAAATAAATAAATGAACATGCATTCATACTACACAGCTACTTTTTCCTTCTGCTGTACAAAACCTTGCAGCCAAAACAATTAAATAAGAATGATTATAAAATGATTATAAACAACTATGACACAGAACAAATATTCTGATAAGGAAAAATATGTCATTGAGTTTGTAGAAATATGTCTTTTTTTATTTTAAGCCACAAGTTTGCACTTTTACAAAGGACAGTAATAAGCTTATATCCTTGATAAGCCACAAAGAAGGAACAATAAGAAAAATCAGAGAGTTGACTAGTAACTTTTTAACAAAAATACTGGAGTATTTAATTATTCCAAAGATATATGAGCTTAAGCAAGTGTATACAGAGGGCTGATTTCAAAAAGATTTTTATGAGATGAGCAGGATGTGTACGGGCCTATATCATAGCAAACGCCTCTTCTGAGAACACCTATTTAGCAAACATACTATTCATCAAACAGACTTTTCAGCGAAGTTTCCTAGGGCAAAGTGATGGTAGTACACCCTAGCGACCATAAACGCAGACCATAAAAATTAACACCTACACAAGTGGGGGGGCTATGACCACCACAACCCCCTGATATACAAACTCCAAAATCACCCTACAATGGGGAAAAGGGCAAATTCCAGATGTTGGCCAACCATCGGTTTGCCCCAAAACAACTTTTCACTGAAAGCTTAGTTTGATGGATAGTATGTTCACTAAATAGGCATTCAGCAAAGAAGTGTTCGCTTAATTGTGATTCAGTGATGTGATATAGACCTGATGTGTACACCTCATGGTAACCTTTCCACATTCAGAGACAGCTCTACCAATATGATGCAACATGATGAAATGCAGTACCACTGTGAGGCGTCTCAATGGCTATGTTCAATGCCAACAAAGCATTCTGGGAGAGAGGTATATAATAATTAGTCATGTGATCTTCCTCATAACTGTCTGTGGAAAGGTATTTACACAGTCACTTTGTAAATTAGCATGGCCACTCATATGAAGAAGACAACCAAAAGCCTGTGTTCATTCATCATGACTAAGTGGCTAGGAGTTTAGTGGTTAGCTAGTGTTGATAAGTGTGTGTATGTGCATATGTGTGTGGCTGCATTTGTAAGAGTTTGTGTGTGTGTGTGTGTGTGTGTGTGTGTGTGTGTGTGTGTGTGTGTGTGTCTGTGAGAAGGTCAAAGTAGGGGAGTTAATGAGGCTGTAGGTAAGGTGTGTGTATGTGTGTATGTCTGTGTGAGTATCAGTGAACAGGTGAGTATGTCCATGACTAAGATCAGGCAGGAAGGCGGCTGGGTGTGTGTGTGTGTGTGTGTGTGTGTGTGTGTGTGTGTGGAGGACTGTGTGAATATGTGTGTTGAGGGGTGGGGGCTACAGGGTTATCATACCTATTCACTCATCTAAACTAATGAGCAACTTCTGCAGGTATATCTTCTGATCTGAAGTTGGTCATTGGAGAGTACTTGACACCAGGGATATTCTACATATTGTGTTTTAAAGGTATTAAAAAGATTTCAATATTGCATCCTTCCCCATCCTACAAAGAGATTCAAGTCATTTGCACCACCACTAGACACTAGGGATAATAGGGACCAACATGCAAAACTGTAAACATGAAATAAAATAAAATAAATAAGTAAATAACACATTGAAATATAAAGGGATGGGGAAAGGATTTGAACACTGCAACCCTCACACAAGAAACAGCTGTATTAACTCACTATGCTAACTGATAAGGTAGTACTGATGCAGTTTTTTTGTTATTATATAAAGAAAATCTGGGTCATTATTCAAGGCCTGCAACAGTTTGTGAGTTACAAGGGAGAGGGACAGGCCATATAGAGGCATACATCACAATTTTCAGTGCAGGAAATTAATACAAACCAGGAATGGATTGAAATGATTCCTTTTATAAACTTACAAAGTTACTACATTTGTTGCTTTTGCATTAATATCCATTAGATGAAGGATATGAAATGTGAGATTCTAGGGTCTGGCATTTCTGACTAGCTGAAATTATCCTTGATGTGCAAGGTCTGGAAAAGAAGGAGAAATCAGGGATGTTCTGACAATTTAGAGACAGGTGGGGTTTGTGTGTGTGTGTGTGTGTGTGTGTGTGTGTGTGTGTGTGTGTGTGTGTGTGTGTGTGTGTGTGTGTGTGTGTGTGTGTGTGTGTGTGTGTGTATGTGTGTGTGTGTGTGTGTGTGTGTGTGTGTGTGTGTGTGTGTGTGTGTGTGTGTGTATGTCTGAGTCTGTATGTGTGTATGTATGTGTGTCTGTGAGTCTGTATGCGTGTGTATGTGTGTGTCTGTGAGTCTGTATGTGTGTGTGTGTGTGTGTGTGTGTGTGTGTGTGTGTGTGTGTGTGTGTGTGTGTGTGTGTGTGTGTGTGTGTGTGTGTGTGTGTGTGTGTGTGTGTGTGTGTTGTACTATGTATATATGTGTGCAGGCAAGTGAATGAGGAGGAGTGTCTGTGCAAATGCAGTGCCTCGGACGTAACTACTGCAGAAAAGTACTGATCTGCATTCTGTATAGGTAATGGCATTTCAGAGGCATGGCAAATTAACCCATAATGAGGCCTTGCTCACTGTAGATAATGTGTTTCTGAATTGCAATTAAGCACATTGTGCAAACAGTGCATTTTTACCTCAGACTTTAAAGAAGTGAAAATGATAGCACAATAACCGAGTTTGTTTGAAGTCTTCATAGATGAAGACCATCGCTGTTTGATTCTGGACTAGTTAAGATTTTAAAACTTTTATATATATATATATATATATATATATATATATATATATATATATATATATACGGATAGCTAAACATATAGGGGAATGATGTTTAAGGACATTTTTATAGTATACGCTTAGAGAAAGAGGAAGTACATCAAATCTTTAGCATTATGGCAGTGGAAAGAGATGCATACAGATCTCTACCATAGAAAAAAAATGTTTTAATTGTGAAATATGATACACAGTTAGCCATGAGAATGCTAATTGGCCAGCCCAGAGTGTCCGTCATAAATCTGAGAGTATACTAATGGAAAAAGGTCCAGTTGCCTTGACTGTTTTCATTTGTATATCTCCTGTTTTTTTTTTTTGTCTGCAGAAATACGAAAGGAGAAATGAAGATCTCCATTGCTTTTTTTTAACATATTTTGCTATGTGGTATGAGTTGAAGAACTCAGATAACATAGCAAATTATCATAAAAAATGCAATGCAGATCTTCCTTTCAACAGAGAAAGTTATTTCTTAATATATATCACTAAGTGTTTATTCTCATTTATCTTCTGCACTTTTGATTTAATATCTCTGTAATTTGTGCAACTGTTTTTACTGTCCTTTTTGTTGTGTGATAGAGCTGAATATCTGTTACTGTTACCCTCAGTTTACAGTAAAATCTTTTCTCTAGAGGTCTATCTGTTTTCTCTGTGGGAGAGAGTGAACAGGACTGGTTTAATCTAGCTAGGGGCATTCCTGCAAAACTGGTATTGTTGATTGGATAGGTTTCTGTTCCTCTACCTTTAATAGCCAGTGTTTAGAATCAGATAAACCTGTTTGCTGAAGCTGTTCTAAGCTGCAGAGAGACTGACCTACTGCCTACTGTGATATTGGTAAAATATAAATGTTTATTCTCAATGAACTTCGGTACTTTTGATGTCATATCTCTGTAATTTGTACAACTGTTTTTACTGTCCCTTTTGTTGTGTGATAGAGCTGAATGTTTGTTACTGGTACCCTCAGTTTGCAGTGAAATCTTTTGTCTAGAGGCCTATCTCTTTTCTCTGTGGGAGAGAGTGAACATGCCTGGTTTAATCTAGCTAGGGGTATTCCTGAAAAACTGTTATTGTTGATTGGATAGGTTTCTATTCCTCTACCTTTAATAGCCAGTGTTATAAATCAGATATACCTGTTTGCTGAAGCTGTTCTAAGCTGCAGAGAGAGACTGACCTACTGACCTACTGCCTACTGCGATATTGGGAAAAAATAAGTGTTTATTCTCAATTATCTTCTGCTCTTTTGATTTAATATCGCTGTAATCTGTACAACTGTTTTTACTGTCCTTTTTGTTGTGTGATAGAGCTAAATATCTGTTACTGATACCCTCAGATTGCAGGGAAATCTTTTGTCTAGAGGCCTATCTCTTTTATCTGTGGGAGAGAGTGAACAGGCCTGGTTTAATCTAGCTAGGGGCATTCCTGAAAAACTGGTATTGTTGATTGGATAGGTTTCTGTCTCTCTACCTTTAATAGCCAGTGTTTTAAATCTGATATACCTGTTTGCTGAAGCTGTTCTAAGCTGCAGAGAGACTGATCTACTGCCTACTGTGATATCGAGAAAAGATAAGTGTTTATTCTCAATTATCTTCTGCACTTTTGATTTAATATCTGTGTAATCTGTACAACTGCTCCCCCCTCCCCGCCCATTTGTTTTGCAGTCTTAAGTCTTGGTGGGTTTGAGTTGCCCACCTCTGGTATAAAGTTCATACTGGACACTCCCCCCAGTCATATTACATCAGCTCATGCTACTGTTTATAGTGAGAACTTAGCAAAGGCTCACCCCTTTAGCTTCGGAATATTGAATTATCTCTCTTCACTTTCTACTATAAAAAAAAAAAAAATGTTTCCTGCCTTTCCTGGAACTAGTGTAGTCTAGATATATATTTGCTCTATCCAGGACTGTTTGTAAGCTTATGAGTGGTGTCAGAAAGTCTGCTCTTCAATTTTCCCTTAGATCTTTAGATCTGCTAGTTCTCTCTTCTCCTGCATGTTTACTAGCTTATTAGTCTAGCACTTTACCAAACTTCTTGTAGCAATTATTGAAGTACACAAAAGTGCTACCAGCACTGAATGTTCTACAAGGAAACAGCTCCAGTACTTATTATTAATGCCCACCCCTCCAGGCATGTCTAAAGGTCAGTTCCCTATGCTTTCTCCTATCAGCCTGGTGAGCTTGGGCATCCTGAGGCAATGTAGCAACTGCCTCATGTACACTGACAATCCACTCCTCTTACCCCCAACACTTAGACTTGCAAGAGATGCACTTATATATCCAAATTGGAAGTCACACACTCTCCAGCTAAGACCAGAATAGCTGGTCAAGAGGAAAAGGTCAACACTTGCACAACACCACATGGAACATATAGCCCTCCAGAACACACACCAGCACTGCCTTCACATAAAAACACAAACCACACACCCACCTTCATGGAGGGTCTCAATAAAAATCTACCCAAACAGCAGAGACCTTCAAAGCAGAAATATACTCAACCACTACAACACAGCACTAGTCATGAGACACATAACTGTCCTAAACAGTGTGCCACTCAGCCAAAGCCCCAAAGCCCCTAAGGCAAAATAGCATGTTCAACACACTAGTTATAGGTGACTCAATAGTGAGGCACACTGATGTCCCACTCACTAGGTTGAATAAGGAGAAAGTAACAGTCAGCTGCTTGTCAGGCACCAGGATCTGCCACATAACACATACACTCAGGTCCTTCAACAACAGGTACAAATATGACTATGTCATTGTGCATGTGGGTGTGAATGACCTGAGATGTATCTCCCTTGACTACAAGAAAAGAGACATGGAGGAGCTCTAAGATTATGTAGCCCTGGTGGGTATAACCCTAGCCCTGAGCAACCTCTTAATATCACCCAGAATTATACCACAGTACAAGCAGACAATGATTGATTTCAACAATTGGCTAAGTTTCTGGTGTCATTTTAATGGGATCCAGTATTTGTCTGCTGGGATGACATGATTGACAGACCTCGATGCTTTGCCAGAGATGGCCTGCGTCTGTCACCCCTGGACTTCTGGATACTGGTCAAGGCTCTTGCCAACCCTATAATGCCTTTTAGGTAGTGTTCCAAAGACAAAATCACCACTGTAACAGCTACAAATAAATGCAATCTGAGGGTCATGCTGCTCAACCCTAAAAGTCTAAATCTCAAAATGCACTTGCTCGAAGCACTCCACAAAGTGGAGAACATTGACATTTGTACTGTAACAGAAACCTGGTTCAAGGCAGCAGAAAGCACCCCTGCACTACCAGGCTATAACTCATTCCACAACTTTCAGCCCCAGAACTTGTACCAAAGCTCCAAAGACAGTGGTGTTTCCATAGTCATAAAGGATGTGCACACCTCCAGACTGGTAGCCCAACATAACGCAACAAAGATGATTCACATGCAGCTAGCATTGGTAAGACAGCAATTCAGATCATAGCCTGCTATACATCCCCAACTATGACCCAAGAATCACACTCCACGTTCCTAAGCACTCTGGAGAATATTAGGGTCCAACCTAACACTCTCATACTGGTCGACTTCAACTACCCCTCCATTAACTGAGGAAAACTACTCATGTACCAATACACTTGCCCAACATTACCTGGAATTCATTAATTCCATTGCCCTGGACCAGCTCGTTCTTACCCCCACTAGAGGTACCAACATCCTTGACCTGGTCATTACTAACATGGGTGACCATTACTCTATAATAATAGTCAACTCCACCCTGGTTAGATCTGACCACAAACTAATCACTTTGGAAATCCACATCCCTCCAACCTCCCCTGCAAAGGTAACCACCATGAAAAACTTCTCCAAAGCTAACTTTGGGCTCCGAAAAACAGAGGTGGATAACTTCACAGCACCCATGTAATAGAAGAACAGCTGCATGACCACTGAATCATATACTAATGCCCTGTACGAACAAGTAC